>NC_056728.1:794363560-794613560 GCF_019279795.1 Protopterus annectens | reverse complement strand
CATGCAGTCCAAATAAATAATCAGTCACCATCATTTTCTGCAGTCAGTGAACTAGAGGACTTTTTTCTCAATAGAGGGTTCTTTCTCAAACAGATTATACTTGAAAGGAGAGGTCTTGGTGCAGTGCTGGGTTGCTTCCCTACCTTTGTTCCCTGCAACATCCATGAAGAAACAGAAAGTAATGGCACTGGGAGGAAGATAAGAATGCCTAATAACTACCTTAACTTCTAGGAAACCTCCACATCACAAGAAATATAGCAAGTTATCATCAGAAAATCCCTAACAGTACATTTTAAGAGGGAATTGTGTACACCTTCGATTCCAAGTATGGATAACATTCAACAATTTTCAGAAAAAAATAAAAGTGCTTACACCTATGATCCCATAGATGAGCAGACCTCATTTAGCACAGCAGACCAGTTATTTATTGAAAATGATTATCAGCGTCTAAAATGCAAGAGCTAGTCAGGTAGCAGTCATAGTGGCTGTGGCTAACTAAAGGATTATACTTCAGACAGGACTGGTTCATCTCCAGCTAAGTGCTGCTTGACCTTCATCTATACAACCACCCATGTCCTTATTTCTTATATTGCTGTGGATTGTAGTGGTAGCAAACTCAGCAGAGTAGATCAGATTTGATATTGCAGTTGAAATTAAACTCCACTTCATCAATAACCATTTCAGCAAAAGTTGACTTCACCCATGTTATGCTGCTGTTTTACAGTGGTGGGAGAGGTCCACTCCAGGGGCAAGCAGAGTAAGGGTATGCATTAGACAAGGTGAAGTGGACAGCTGGTCTGGGGTAAAGCTATTAATGGACACAGCAGACACAGAAGATGCAGCAGTGTAATACTGCACAATACTGGCATTCAGAAAGTAATGCTGATATTGTATTTCTGGTCACAGCTGAAGTGTTGAATTGAAGTGCTTTGTATTTTCATTGTATGAAGCTGCTTGTTACAGTTGGATCAATGGAGGGTTGCTGCTGTTTCAAAACAGAAGGATAATTTTTTGTTCATCAACTTAAAGTTAACTTAGGCAGGCTGCTGCTTTAGAATCAAGCAAACAATGAAATGTACAACACTGGGAGATGTAGGGTCTTCCAAATAGGTGCACTGTCTTACTAAATATCAACCAAGCCAACACTGTAGAAGCTCAAGGTAGATTGTATACTTCTGATAAACTGTATAAAATGAATTGTGTTTTGAGGGTACAAACAATTTCTGACTTGATTTCCATTTGCAGGATGGATGGACATTTCTAGGCAAGCTGCAATATAATCTCTCTAGTGTGTTCTCAAGTTTCATAAGCTTTGTTTGGTACACCAGTCTTGGAAAGTGCAGCAGTCATACCATCTAGGTGTCCTAACCATGACAAGTGACTCATTCAGTTTAATTTCTCCAAGTTATTTTAATTTTTCAGTGCAATGATGGGAATGAGCCTAATTCCTAAGTCAGGGTGCAATCGCAGTTCATTAAATTAGTATTGTTTCAGATTTTGATATTAGCTAAGAGTGCTTTTTTCACCACCTGTAATATGCCCAGAATTTCCTCCTTCTGACATGTGGTGCTACTTATAGGTAGCATACCTGAGTATGATTATAAATTCTTTTTTTATTAGACCAATTGCTCTTAGTACTGGAACTCCATGGGTACCTTTCTTCCACATTGCTCTTGTTTCTGCCTTCAAATCCTAATATTTTATGACAGTACGTATCTCTGTATTCAAGGCACTATAATCAGTGGGTGTAGTTTTTTTTTTCAAGAACTTGCATTTATCCCCCACCCTTGAATGGACTATATAAACCTCCATGTATGAAATCCACTATCCTGGGTTACCATTATTAGTCTTTCATCTTTTGGTTACAATTCACTTCTCTTTAACCATTCCTGTGTCAAACCGCACATATTTATGACTTTTCCAATTATGTTTCCTTTTCATCTGATCCTTTTCCATGCATTCTTTCTTTTGTTTTTTTGGCACAATCCATTGTTGTTTGAACTTTGCCTACTTATGGCTTGATTTCCATTCACACTTTATACTGAAGTACTTCTGCTAAACTAAGGAAAGATGCCATATTACATTTCTTCTCAGATTTTAAACTTTCATTATGTTTTATCTGGTGAGGTCAGCAAATATGTATAGAGACAATTTCAGATCCATACATAGATACAATTTTGAGAAGACACATACTGCCTTTACAGTGATATACAATCTTGGCTTTTGTATTAAAACTTTGAAATCCCAGAATCTTGAAGCTTACAAGATCAAACACAAATTCTTGCTCTTGTAAGCTGAAAAAAAAACACATTTTGTCCCCACAAACCCTGCTACTTATATATTCCAACTCCAAGATCAGTCCACAGTGGAGAAAGGAACAATATCCCAATCTCCACTATGCCACAATCCAGCAGAGTTTAGCTTTTGGCAAAAAGAAATACTGTTCCATTTCTTTCTGCAGGTTCCAGCATACAAGATTCAAACATTTAAGATCTAGCTTGTAAGCTTTGAGCTTTTCAAAACCTAAACTATTAAGGGGGAACCATAATCTTGGTCTACTCTGATTTCTATATCATTTGATAAACATGAATCATTTTTCTTGTTTTCTTGTCCAATGGATCAAATACTTTTTCCGGCCAATCAGTCACTCCAAAATTGTAGGTTAGAACAGGAAAAACAAATTGATTTGTAGCTTGGACTTTATTCCTAGATGTCAATGTAGTTTTCAATGTTAGTTTTAGGGTGGTATTCATAGTCCTGGATTTTGCAGCTATGTAGCTGTTATTCACGTGGAACACCACTAGACATCTATGCAATGAAATCTAAGTGCAGGTTACTCACACTGAATAAGGGAAAATAAAAGCATTTTGAAAAATATGCTTACTTATGGGAGAAGCATAAAATACCTAAATATAAGCATTCAGTACACAGTAAGTATTGCATTTAAGCCATAGGCTTTGTATTACTTGGCATGCATTCAAATATTTTGGATGGGCACAGCTATGCACAGTCACACTTGAAAGACTTTAAACAAGTGGCAGACTGTGCAACTTTTATTATTAATATTGAAAAAATAAAGGGGTTTATTATGTTTTATCTAGGGATAGTCTTATTTGGGCACCCTATTTTCATTAAGGAGTAGAAAAGGGGAGATAGAAAAGATTAAAAAATGGGAGAAATAAAAGGAACACATCAAGACTGTGTTTGAGGAGATGGGAGTGGAGGGGCACTTTGTTTTGTGTGTGTGTGTGTGTGTGTGTGTGTGTGTGTGTGTGTGTGTGTGTGTGTGTGTGTGTGTATTAATGAAATTTGTTAAACATATAATGCATACCAGCTTCTTCAACCAGTCTGGGCATTACTCATTCCTGCTGTCACCACTTGTAAATGATTTCATCCTCAGCTATAAACAGAAAATATAAGCCACTTGTTGTTTACCTGTAGTTCTCCTTTTTTCCCCTCACTGATATGATACTGATATAATACTTATTTCCAAGGTATTCCATTCACCCTAGTACTTACTTACTATGCTTTTCTTGAACATGAATTACTATCTGAATTTTCATACTGTGCCAATCTTCCCTTTACACAAAGTTCTAAAGAAATTGATATACTCTTGGTGGAATGTTGTTTTAAAATACTATGTTTTGCAGGTAACAAAAAGGTATACAAAAGTAATGCAACTGGTCATTTATCAATAAAGTGTGCGCTGGCTATTCACTTGACACTGCAACCTCTACCCTCTCCCCCAACCTTCACTCTGACTAGGGTATGGGGTTTGACTCAGAGTTAGTTGGAAACTGCAAACTTCTTAAAGTAAAATAAAAAATAATAATAAAAATAATAAAAATATTGGAATTTAATATGAAATGGTTGAAAACTACATAAATTTAGTGAGTTACCTTGAAGAAATGTTTAACATACTGATGTGATGGACAGCTTTACTCTGTTCACTAAAGCCATGGTAACATACTTGTAAATTTCTATGTGTCACTGACAAATGATGAATGACAGTATTATGAATACATGACAAAGAAAGAGGGTAGAAGAAGGATGTATATGTTAAATTGATTTCTTTACTGTTCTGAATGTATTTATGATGCTGCAGAAAGTAGTACTGTACAGCTTTACTTGGCTGGATTGAAACTTTGCATGTGCATATAATTATGGGGTTTGTGTTAACTAACTTTTTTATAGGAGGATGGCAGGCACACTTTCATGTGTAGTTTGACTGATGATTACAGCAAAAGTTTTTTTTTTCCTTTTTTTTTTTTGGCTTTGCCTTTTTTCATGTCCAGTAATGATGCAAAACAAGGTATCAAAGCAGAGAAAGGACATCTTAAGCCATCCTCATGCCAGCCCTTAGGACATATGGGAAACATCTGTTTGATAAATGGAGGCCCGAACAAGCTGAGAAGACAAAAGCCTGGAATAAAAATTACATTTTTGCTTGATGTTTGATATGTGTATAAATATTTTAATGCAATGTATCATGTTTTGTTTGTATATTTTTAGGTGATGGGCCTTTAATTGGTAACACAGAGATTAATTAGCTCATTCAGTCCAATAGAGCCTGGAAATTTTTACTATTAACTGCCAGTGATTGCATCCTGGACTTTTTGACAAAATCAGGTTGTCCCGGCCCCCTTCAATAACACACATCACACCAAATGACATTTGATGACCTTTATTAGATTTCCATAACATAGCTTTGATCACCACCTTTATTAATTGCAATTATTCATGATATAATTGATTCTAAATACAGCATAACATCCTTGTAATGTTAATCAGGGCAGTGTACCTACTCACCCTGCCCAGTAAGCAGCGTCCATACCTCTACTCACTTACTTTACTTATGAAGCAGCATCCCATCTCACTTCATACACCATTCATTGTAATGTTAATCAGGGCAGCGTACCTACTCACCCTGCCCAACAAGCAGGGTCCATACCTCTGCTCACTTACTTTACTTATGAAGCAGCATCCCAACTCACTTCATTCATCATCCATTGAATTACCTTCAATAAATAAGCACCATCCTTACCTCAGCTTGCTTATCTATTCAGCAAGCTTCCTCCAACCACTCATTTCCTTTCCCCAGATCCTTGAAATGAACATCCAGACATCAGAGGGGGAACAGAAGAGGGAAAGCCTATCCCTCTTCTCCACCTACCCCCACTAATAAAATAACCCTACACCTCACCAATGAAAAGAGTGAGGGTGGGTGGGTAGCAAGTTCACGCCAAAATGTGATTGCTTAACCCAACTACACTACACTAGACTTAACCTCTTAAGCCCCTCCCCATCATTATCTCATTTCCTCCCAAACTCCCCTGCCTCCACTTAACCCTTTCACCTCCCCAACCCACTTAACTCCCTTTAATATTAACCTAACCCCCCCATGGAGATTTCCAGGGACAACTTTGATGCCAAACTTCATTTGTCCCAGTCCCCTTCAATAACACACTTCACACCAAATGACATTTGACGACCTTTATTAGATTTCCATAACATAGCTTTGATCACCAACTTTATTAATTACAACTATTCATGATATAATTGATTCTAAATACAGCATAACATCATTGTAATGTTAATCAGGGCAGCATACCTACTCACCCTGCCCAGTAAGCAGCATCCGTACCTCTACTCATTTACTTTACTTATGAAGCAGCGTCCCATCTCACTTCATACACCATTCATTGTAATGTTAATCAGGTCAGCGTACCTACTCACCCTGCCCAACAAGCAGGGTCCATACCTCTGCTCACTTACTTTACGTATGAAGCAGCATCTCAACTCACTTCATACATCATCCATTGAATCACCTTCACCAAATAAGAACCATCCTTACCTCAGCTTGCTTATCTATTCAGCAAGTTTCCTCCAACTACTCATTTCCTTTCCCCAGATCCTTGAAATGAAAATCCAGACATCAGAGGGGGAACAGAAGAGGGAAAGCCTATCCCTCTTCTCCACCAGCCAGCCTGACCGCCCTTCTACCCAAAATAGTTCTGTCCACTTCCCATAAAGGGAAAGGTCAAGCCAAACATCATTTGGTGTACTCACCATCTGTAAAGCACCTTAGAATCCCGTCATAATCCCCTTTGCCATGCCATCACTGAAACACACCCTAATGAAACTAAATAAAGTAGGATTACCGTGACCCCACTGTAACACTGGAACATCCACAGCAAGAGAACACATACCCTTTGGCCTACTGCCTTCAAAGCTGAAATCATGGCTCAACCTGAATGCATTGACAGCCTATAATCACAACAAAACCACAGACTATTACCCTTTGAACTCAAGATAGCACCCAGTCAAACAACTAGTAGCAAATCTCACACCCAAGACCCTGTTAACCATATCATATCACCTTAGCCCACCCACTACCCAATTCTATATGTGCAACAATTTCATTACCGTAGGAATAGTCTAACTCTAAAACTTTAATGTCCAAACCTTAGATGGCAGAAATCCAAAACCCCTTGACCTAGTTCCTGAAAACTCACCTATGCTCAACAATGAAATATTCCACGTGCCAAGCCATAAACACCCACAATTCACTCATTACTAAACCATTCTTAACCCCTGTTTGTCCCTAGCCTTTGCCCTCAAAAGCTCTCTTTCTTTATGTTACCTATACCACTAGTATCCTACAGCTGCCTTATCCTGCAACCAGGCTTCCTTAAACCTTCTAACTCCCCTATAACAATGCACCCAGTTTCTAAAACTACCCCAACACAGCCACCTACCTACCATGTTTCCTATAACCCTATCTACAAAATTCACCGAAACCCCAAGTGAAATGATCCTTGTGCTATTCTGTAAAACCTTAACCTGGTATGTAACATCAACACTACCTACTCAAGAGACAAACCTGTCACTCCAAGATGCCACCAATTAGGAACAAACTCCAGCATTATGTCAAACCCTTCTTGGCCCTACCCCCACATACAGTTCAAACAACTGGATGAGTGAATATGACCACCCAAGGTTCCAAGAAAGCAAGTATTGAACTTCACTGGCTTGCAGGAGCCGTAGGCCTGTAGCCCAATAAGTTCCTGTGCGCCTCTGAACATCGTGACTCTACGCATCCTGTGGGATCCCCACACTCCCCATAAACTATACCCCGACAGTTTCCCCTTTGGCACCCTTTACCTAACTCTTCCTTACTTGCCCCCTATACCAATGCAACAATCAGCTCCCTCTAATTAAACACAGAGCTCAAACATGCCTTAGTAAGATGATTACTCAGACTCTCCTTGTGCCTCATTCAAGTGGCAAGAATGTCCGTCCTATCAAAACAACACCTTTCAAATCCCCTTTCCAAGCCTCCGCATGATGCCTTCTGCACTCCAGCAATCTGCAAAGAAAGAAACAATTATAAATTCGATGCGCACACATACCATGATTACTTAACATGGAGGCACTGCCCAGGACCCCTGCCACCCCATCAAACCCTTACCTATGGCCAATGGCCATGCTCCCTTTACAATTGAATGCACATGCCCAAAAGCAGGGACAACTTTCAATGTTAATCTAACCTACTAATGGTTAATAGAACAAATTGTACAACCCATTAACCCTGATATCATAAACTCAAAATGCCTGTCCTCTGCCTAGCAGTGTAAAATCCTCTACCAAAACTCAACAACTTTGAAATCCACTTACTTCCATCAGTAACTGTTATCCACTTGTGTTCCCCTTGTGTAACTTTCTCACTCGCCACTGCTTCCATCATCTGCAAATTCACTGTATCACCACAACTGGTACTCGGCACACCACCATCTACAAAGAAAAGGACAAAATTAAACTCTCTAATAGTAACAAGCAGGCTCCATCTTATACCCACCTATTCCAAATTACAACCGCAGCATTCCAAGACCCCATCTGCAAGAAAGAAAAAGACATGTAAGACATCCGAAATACATAACACACATTCCAAGGCGTCTTCAAGTACAACCTATCCTGCCAACTCAGAAAATGTACCATTGCCACTCCCATCTATGACAAAGCAGCTATAACTGAAGCTATGCATCCAATGACCCTATCAAATACCCAAAATAAATTTAACTACCAGTCAAGTATGTTAAAAGTAAACCCCACACATGAAGGGACCTAGGGGGTGAAGTTGTATATGTGTCTTGTATAGCATAGCCCACATAAGACTCAACCTAACTCATAATATATTGTGAATTCTGTGCTATTGTCATTTGGTTGCCGTTACTAACAAAAGTTACCTTTTTTGAAACTATTGATGAATCTTGACATTTCTGACTTAATCTAATGCAGAATAGGGAGTAGCTAACAAAGGATCATAAGCTGTTGTACTGCTCAGACTTGTATACTGTTCAGTTTTATTATAAAATTAGCCCCTTTAATGTAAAATGACCCTAATCCCCACAAGGCCTGCACCAACTATGGCATTACCTCAGGAGCTAAAGCTTGCAAAAATATATTTGCAGGGTTATACCTCTTCTAATAAGCGAGGATTAGCAGAAGTCAGAAGATCAATGATTCTGCCCTTAGTGATTATGGAGCACTGCTGTACGGAGAACTGCCTTCAAGTAAACTGCCAGCACAGACACTGCTCCCAATCCGAGCCACCAAATGAAAAGCTCTCCACCAACTCTCCTCCTCAAAGATGGTGCATGCCGCCACCGTGCACGCCCAGCAAACAAATGAACACTCGCGAGCACCTCATGTCCCCCACTGACTCACCCGCTGCTGTCCCAACGTTCCTCTCTTTTTTTTTTTTATATATAATTTAACCACCAGAGTAAATGCGTGCAGCCCACAAATGAATTTACCGTTTGCCTTGTTGTTTGAACCGTGATGGCTTCAGACTCTAACGGTGCACTCGCTCTAGGGGAATCCAAACACAACCACTATACCACACAAGAGAAGCCAGTCAGACGCAGCCATTACTTGCAGACATTGCATTGCCCAGGAAATCACCTTACTTGTGGCCTGAGTGTCCTGAGAAGGAAGCGTCTTGCCCATTAGTATTTTTTTTTAAAGCTTTTTATAAGTGTGTAAAGTGAAATGATGGGGATTCTTAAAATCAAGCAGCTAAACAGATGAAAAGATACTCAACAGGAGTCAACCTGTCTGCAGAGAAAGGCTATGCTATTCCTGTTTCTATAAACCAGCTGCAGACTAGCACCTTTCTACATACACATGTACTCTTCTCCTCCACCTCCCAAAAGACCTCCACCAGATTAAGCCTTCAAAAAAGCATAGAAAGTAATGGGGAAACAACACAGCCTCAAAGGGTGTGTCTATAAAGAACTTAGGGAAAGAAAACTCTTTCTGATATTTTACTTTTCTGGTTGGGACAGGCTTATGCACTCAAGTGCTCACTCCTTCCACTCACTGCAGCCATCATTCATCTTTAAGCTAGTCTTCCTTATAAACACAGAATGCTTCATCCAACCCTATAACCAATCAGGCTATACTTTAACTCACAAGTCTGCCAGCCAATTTATCTGCAATGAGAAATCTGATGTTGATCCTTTTGCATTTGATAAGATTTATATGGTCTAATAAGGAAATATAGGGAATACACCTTCACATCAGAATTAGATGTTACATTGTCACATGTAAATATATCAGTGATGAAACATTTTTATAAATTTTACACGCTATCCCGAGCAAAGCATGCCAAAGAAAAGCTTTCATCAGCCTCCATAGATAAAGAATAAAGGATGCAAAAGATGTTGCACTCTTACAGCAAGATGTCTTTCAGCTTTAAATATGTTAAAACAATCATTAACTTAAAAGGCAAGCTGAGTAAAAGGCACTGTAAAAGTAAAGATAAATGACCATGAGAAGAAACACATCATGACATTACTTCTGTTAATTTTCTAATATTGTATGATAGGCAACATTCATTTGTAATATTTGTAATATTTATTCGTATATTTATAGTTACATTTATATATTTTTTGTATAATGTGAGTGATTTATACATAGGAAGTTAATTGATTTTTGGCGCTAAATTAGCTTTATAATCACACCTAGCTTACTATGCTAATTGGTTCTGATGAAATCTGCTTTAGTGTGGATGAAAGCGCTCAACCTGTGTAACCTGTGTGGTTTATGTTCGTTGCAATAAACCTGTGTTTTTCGGACTTTGGTGTGGATTCGTATAACAGATTTTGACTTTGGTAGTCACTTCTTGGGGTTCTGTTCGAGCTACTGTGGTCTGGGTGGCTGTTTTTTGTTGGTTGTCATACTAACTTCAGTTCAACAGTTACTTCTGTTAATGTTCAAATTTTATTTTAACAGTGCATAACCATTTAGAATTTGTATTTACTAAAATGCTATAAGCTCCAGGAATTTTAACAAGGAAAGTCTAATGCACTGAAATAACATTAGGAGTGTGAGAGAGAAACAATTCCTTTTCTGTAAACAGAATGAAACTGCTCAGCTCATTTTCATGAAATTGCATTAATGTATAAAACTGTCTAAATATACATTTTCCCAGTACCCTTCAGGGCTTTGCATAGCGTATGTGTCATGCCAGACTCCACAGCCCAAATAATCTAATTCTAAGCTATTCCAATGAAGTGCTTTTTTTTTTTTTACGTGTATGTGTGACTAAATTTTTATAGCGATAGAGGGTGTGGAAAATCTGGCACGCATGCGCTCTGTGTACCTAATAACCTATCTCCAAGCCCGCAAAAACCCTTTGGGCTGAGGTGAAAATGCACGGCTACTCTCCAAATGCTACCGAGAAGGCAGGAGCACTCTACATACTAACAAAAGGAATCCCTAACCTTCCCCACTAATATTCTGGCTAAATATCTGTAATCACCCTTTTTTTTTATATATACTTATAAACCTTACTGTGCATGCACGGTAGCAACCCCCTCCCCCAGTGAAACTCGCAGCCCACGAAAATGACAATCGTGACTCCCTCCAACCCCCAACAAAGCAGAAACAGCCCACAAATAACTCACAATTCCTACCTTTTTTACTTATTTATTTCCACCTAACCACTGCCGTCCCGATGTCTCCTCACATCAGGGAAGCTGCAGCCACCACGAGGCAACCAAGAAAGCACCTCAAATATCAACGGAAATGTATTTATTCATTTTTTTTTTTTTTTTATATTGAAACACTGCAGTCCACCAACTACCTGAAACAGTAACAAGCAACCCAAGAGGCACAAAGCAAACTGGCCATTGCAACACAACCAAGGCACACCAATCTCTCTACTCCATTCTACAACCCCCCCAACCTCCATTAACTATTGAATCATGGGGGGGGGGACTGTGTATGTATGAAACCTTTGAAATGCTGAACATTTCCTCCACTGTTCCACTGTGCAGGATCCCCATCACTGCTGCAAGACAGCAATCCAAACCCCCCTGAACAACCGATCCTGCTACAAGCCTTCACTCTTCCTTTCCTTTAATGCAACCAAAGCCAAGCCATCTTGCCCTACCCCAACATGCCTTCCCTCACCATTTTAATATATAAATACTAAAAAAAGAAAAAAAATGCCACAAATATGAAGAAAAATACCCTTTTAATGAGCACTTTCGTCAGTAGATACACTTGACTTCATCAGATTACATAAAACATTGACATCACTTCCTTTTAAAAGCCAGGCACCGCCACATGACCACAATTAATTTCCTCTACAGGATTCAAATTGTATTGCAACACTGTTTCTTAAGCCATATTGCCTCTACCGGATTCAGGTTGTATTGCAACACTATGTTTTAAAACTAAACATTGAAATATATGTGAAACTTGATTAAGAAATAATAATAAAAAAAATTGCAAGATAAAACAAACTACAATAGTGTTTGTTCTTCACAGTCACCCATATGTGTAAATAAATAACAAACATCAATCCAGCATACTGTTGATACACTAAGACAGTATAAAAAGATGTATTACAAACATACATTGATCACATTTTCCCCTACTTTTTTTATTTGCTGTGCAAGTTTAAACATTACAAAACTATAAAAGATAAAACTCAGCTTTCAGTTTTAAATAACTAGAGAGGGAAATAATATCATTCACCCCAGGGGGGTTGTTGGCATTAAATCTTAACTGCCACATACATTCTCTAAATTTAAATATATAAATACTACTCATCTCCACCAAGCACCTTTCTCTTATCCAAGGCCTACCTACCCACCAAGATACCTATCGGTCGTCTGGGATACAAACTTGCAGATAGTAAGTTCATGCCAAAATGTGATTGCTTAACCCAACTACACTAGACTAAATGTCTTAAGCCCCTCCCCATCATTATCTCATTTCCTCCCAAACTTCCCTGCCTCCACTTAACCCTTTCACCCCCCCAACCCACTTAACTCCCTTTAATATTAACTTAACCCCCTTCCCCAATGGAGATGTCCCGTGACAGCTTAGTTTGTTGCCAAACTTCATTTATAGTTACACATTTCAAACAAATTTCCATACCTCTGGAATTATAAGGGCTACTAAGGAAAAGAAACCAGCAAACTGTTCAGAACAAACAAATCTTTACAGTGGTAGTATTTAGGTCTTCAAATAGATTTTATAAGTCATAATAACCACAGTGAATATTAATTGTATAATATTTTATAAACACCTTACAGTATCTCAGTAACAATCAAACTAACTGTTAGCAGCTGTTTGTTCATCCATCTATGATCTTTCATACAAAGCTAAGCAGTGAAGTATTTCTTATTTGGTTGTTGTGATATTCATAAGAATATGAAAATTATGATAATCTAAATAGTATATAGACAATTGATATCCCTAAAGAAGCACGTGACAGAGCGCAAGTATCAGTATAGCTGTGATGTACACCATGTAAGCTTTAATATGAAATCTTTCAGTAACTCATATGTGTCATGGGTTTGAAATTACTAATGCAACTATGAACAGGCTGTATTAGTTGTCTCAAAGTGTCAGGTTGGATATAATGGCAGATGCACCTGGAGGCGTCACTAGGTGGTAATGAGTTAAAGTATTTGAAGGATGTTATATAAGAATACTGGTCTAATAGTTTTTTAGTATTCTGATGAAGTCTTTGCTGTGTGTGGGCAAAAAATGCTTTTATGTTGTTTAGATTGTGTAACGTTAATGTGTATTGATTATCTGAAATGTAAAACAAACTATCTGGTTGGCTACTTGAAGTATTTATCCATAAGTGCAGTGATCTGGTTTGAGTGATTTTATTGACTGCGTTTAGTCTTCTCATTATTTGAATACTTACTAAGACCCTTATACTGTCCCTGTCCACTTTGAACCTATCAAGTATCACCTAGTTATCAATGTTATAAAGAGTTATCCTCTGCCTATGTCTCTGCCTTCCTGGCCAGCAAGAATTGCTGGGCACAAACAGTTTTAGCTTGGCCAAGACAAGCAGCTCACAATGGGAAATAGGCTACCAGCAAACAACAGCATTTTTGTGGACTGTAAAGTAAATGATATTGGCAAGTCTCCTCTTGATATAATGCATCTGTGGACAGCATGGAAATGTGGGGACATTCCACTATGAATCACAACTAAGTTAGGGAATGTTTCATTAGCATAAGCCATTTTACATAATTTCTCATTTAGATCTTATTATTTCTTCATTTGCTTAGGCTTGTTCTCAACCATTGTGCATTAGCATGAGTGGCCTCTATGAGCTGTAGCTTAGTTCACTCATTCATGGACAATGTGAATAACTTTAATACCTCTATAAAATGACTATGAATACTACCCTTATTCTTCTAAAGTATTGCTTTCTGTGATTTTGTTTCATTTGTTCATGTTTTTGCCAGTCCTTCATCTATTCCTAAATATGAACACACTCCTTCCTGTTCAAGTTCCTTTATATCACATTCCTGTCATAAATTGATATTTTCATGGTGCTGTAGCTTTCCTGTTTTAAAGTGCATTGGTCATGTTCTAAGGCAAGTGTAAGTGACTAATATGTGGAGTTGGGTATGACTTCCTTACCATATACAATACCAAATTATACAGCTTTTGATAAAAATTTGTGTTATTTGTACATTTTATTTTGTTGACAAGGATGGCCCCCAAATATTTGTTCTGAGAGCTGAAAATACCTTCCATAACATAATGAAAAATTATCACATAATGCATCACTACTTAAATTAATATATAGACTACTGTATTTCCATGTTAAATACATCAGAAATAATTTTACTTCCTAGAAAGACAAGTTGTCAAGTAATTCTTGCAGGTGGAACACCACGTACAGAAAATAATGCATGATGAAACCACAATGTAAATAAGAAGCAGCTCCTCTAGATGTGAGTGGTTTTGAATATTCATGATGCTTTGCACATGTATGTATATCATTTCTCTATACCTGCCATGATGTCACATTGTGGCTGTGGTTATAGAGAAGAACTGAGTAAACAGTGAACCTAAAATATCAAACAGCTCACTATAAATTTTACCTTTTGCAAAATCACTTACAGCTTTATCACGAAGAATAGAACAGGAAATTAAATTAAGGGTACTTATAAACCTGACCAATGCACTTTAAATGTTGGTTTTACATATTTATCAAAACCAAATGACATATCATCTGAGCAAGTTTTAACCATTTGTAGCTGTGCTTTCAACTCCTCATCTGATGAACTATAGAGTTTCGTGTTATTTACAAAAAGGTGATGATAAAACTTTAAACAAGATTGTTTTTCGGGAACCAAATTATAAAAATCCTAATCTATTAAGTAAGTAGTTGAGTGGATTAAAGGCAAAAGAAAACTATGGCAGTGATAAAGAATCACCTTGGAATATCCCCCACTGAATTTTTGTCACTGGGATAATAAGTTGCTCTTTTTTGTGGCTCAATTGCCAAGTACTTGTCCATTGTTTTATTGTCACTGTAATATAACTGATCAGTGCAGGTTGTATCTGTAAGCATTCCCTTATCCATGAATGTGGGATACTGTTAAATGCTTTTTTTCTAATCTATCCTTGCCATACTTAGATCCTTCCCTTTTTTTACAATTCTTTATGACTTTATTTAGCAACAAATGAGCATTTGTTTCACATGACTTTCTTTTGTTACCCTTTTGTTCTATTGCCAGAATTTGTTTGTTTTCTAAGTGACTATAAACTCTATCTGTATCAGTTCCAGTATATAATTTCTATAATGCTGGGAGTCAGGTTTTTGGTCTTTAGTTTATAGTATGGCTTGCAGGGGTGCTCATTTCAAGGTTTTTAATATCTCCAAATCTTTTGGGTTTCTCATACCATGACGGCCCCATTCCTAAGTCATCTATGATTAAAGTTCATGAAATTAGTATTGTTTCAATCTTTGATGTCAGACAGAAGTGCTCCTCACAGCACCCGCAATATGCCCAGTAATGATGCTTTCTGCAATTCGTTTGGAGTTACGTGTATTGCTAACATATCTAAATGCAATATTAGATTTTTTTTATAAGACCCTTTGCTTTTACTATTGTTGGAACTGTCTGGGTATCTTTCTTCTACATTGCTCTCATTTCTGACTGCAAATATTGATATTTTATGACTTTTTGTCTCTCTGTACGCAGACACTGTAGTCACTGGGTGTGGCAATTTCAATGATCAATGCTGCTTTTGTCTTCTTTTCAAGGGCCATTATATCTGTTTTTCTTGCATCTATCTTTTGAACTGTTGGTAATGGGTGATCCCATGTGATATAAACTTCATCATTTTCCATAATGCTTTGTGGTTCATGTTTTCAATGGTTTCAATGTTTTTTAACTGCTTCAATATCATAATGTTTGCACAGTCCCCAGTGCAACAGTCTAGTCACATTATTATGCCTTTCAGTATACAGTCACAACCAGCAACAAGGAGTACAACTGTTTCCAATTCTGTTCCTTCTCTCCAAACCAAAATATATAGTCATGTTTTTTGTCCCCTGCGTTCACCTGTGTGTATCTTCACCTGACTTCACACCCCTTACTTAAATATACTAACACCAGGGTCAACACAGTGCATAAATAAACATAACTCTCACATTTCAATTGCAAAAATGGTAAACACAGTCAGTGAAAATATATATTTGGGAAAGAGGACCAGCCAGTTAGTGCTTTCCAAAATCAATGTCATGATTTTTACATTGACTAGTTACATTTATGATTTGCTTCCCAATAGGATGGCTAAAGTGACTGCCTGCATAAGTATTTATTTAGTTAATTTTATTGTCTTTCATATATTCTGATGAAGTCAGGTTTAGTGATGAAAGTGCTTAATGTTTTGTACTTTGAATGCTTTTAATGTGGATTTATTAAAAGTTGCAACAGTTTAGGATTACCATTTTGGCTTTTTGTTTCACTTTGGTTCATGGCTTAACTCTTTTTTTATGTTATTTATGATGTCTGCAACCAAAGCAGGTCATACCTCAGTCATGTTACCCTCCTCACAAGAGGATTTATTTGCTTCCATTTCTTGTGCAGCAGTTGTCACAGCATGTGGATGGTCTGTTTAACCCAAAGGAAGTTACCGGAGCAGCAGTGCCTACCCAGCCTTGTCATTCTGATGATACATTAGTTCCTATATTTAACGGTGGCAATGAAGGATTTGAACGAGGTACTTTCAACCCAGAAGTGAAGCCAGGTTACCATCAGCAACAACAGTGTACTCTTGGATAGAGCACAAATTGGATTCTGCAGCTGATATAAGCCCCTTTAATGGCAAACCCACATGTGCACAGTTTAAATGACTGTTTGGTTGAGAAAGCGGTGTTCAGAGTGGGGCTAGTGGATACCATTAACACCTCACTTTCCTTTGACAAACAACTACAGCTTTTTCAAAACAAGGTTCTTAAATACCATAAGTTGCAGTAAGAAGTAGAATACGTTACAGAATGCATACAGGTGAGCCGTGTCCCAAAAGGATTAAGTTATTGGAAGTATCCAACTAGAATGACATCAGTTTCACTTTTACATAAATATCTTATCGAGTTGTTTAACTGTCATGGATGCAAACTAATGGAAGTGCTTATTAGAAACAACACCAGAGATATGGACAAACTTCTGGGTGAGATTAACTCTATTGCTCCTTGCATTTTAGCTTAGTTTTTTTCTGTTAGGAGCCATGATTACTTTGCTATGTATGACAAAGTGGATGTTACTGCTGCTCAGGTTAAAGCTAAAAATGAAAATAAATCAGATAGAGATAAAAGAGACTATGAATGTGGTCTAGCTTTTCCACCTCCACCTAAATCTTCCAGCAGCTATAAAGCAATGGGTGGTGGAAGTGAGAGTGACGGACTTGTCAGCCATAGTGTTAATTTTGATGAGGACACTTTGGACCATTAGTACCCTTGGGACAATGGGCAAGGGGAGGTTTTCTTGGCATCCCCTTTAGACCTGCCCCAGCCAAGGAAACCTGAGAGGATACAGAATTAGCAGCAAATGGGGACAGAGAAAGAGAGGCAATAGGAACATCTTCTACAGGAGAAGATGCTGCAGGAATTGACCGACCAGATAACTGTTTACAATGGAAGCAGAGATTTTCATTTTTATAGCTACAGTGACTTTTCTGTTAACCAAGACCCTTTTTGAAAAGGGTTTAACGTTTGTACCTACTCATATAGCCTGGATCAATGACATATGTAAACTAAATTTTAGTTTATATTTTGGTGATAATGGTATTAGGAATGTAGATTTTTCTAAAGCATGTTCAAAACCAAGCATGTTTAACCCCTCACTACATCCTTTTATTTTGTTGTTTGAAAAAAAATGTGAATTTGGCATCAGGCAAGTGCTGAAATGGAAGTCAACTGTTAAATATTCCAACTTGACAGAAGGTGAATTGACATTGTTGAGGCATGTTATTGACAATAGACACATAAGAATGATGACACCTGACAAAGGGGGTTGCTAGTGGTCATGAATTCCAATGATTATGTGAATTAAATGTTTGACATCCTGTATTGTGATACGTATGAGGAGACATCTACAAATGAAGGGAATATTGCGTATTATAAAATTGATGTTTGTTTGAATGATTATTCAACACAGGATATCATTTCACTGGGTGAGTTAGACTTTCTTACTGTGGCCAGTCCTAGAACTCCCACGATCTTTGAGATACCAAAGGTCCAAAAGGACCTGATAGATCCACCCTTTCGACCTATTGTCGATGATAAATCTTCTAATACTTTCACCTTAACTCAGTTCATTGATTATCACTTGGAGGGCATAGTGGAGAGGGTTCCTTATCTTTATAAGTACCCCTGGGACTTTCTTAGTAAAGAGTCTGATCATTTGTACAGTTTGCTATCAAAAGAACTAAAATCACAACCGTGAATGGTGATTTCCCCGACGCATACCCTCAACTCATACATATTAAGTAGGTCGTAAGGTCGATGCCACAAGATCGACAATGTTCTGTCAATTTTAACGTTAGCAACTCCCATTGCCAACCATGCTTTGATTCTCTGCCTTCTGTACGTCCTTCTGAATGGATGTACATATGAATGTCGACATTCCAACTGTCACTCCTACCATGTTCGAGGAAGAGGCTGTCGTGCAACTGAATGTCGACATTTTGACTGTAAACCGATTTGTACAATGAAGTCATTATTTTGCCACCACTGATGTCCGCATGTTCTCTATTATTCCCCATGTCACCTGACATGAATGGTTCTACGACTTTTTGGGTAGGAGTAGTACCTTGGACTATTCTAGAATAAAACTGCACATAAATCTCATGGAATTTGTGCTTAAAAATTATTTTATTCATTTTGAAGGACAACTTCTTAAGCAAAGCACTGGTGTGACCATGGGGGCAGCATGCATCCCAACTTTTGCCAGCTTATGAACATGGTCTAGCTTTTCCTGGAACTATAGCAATAATACTTCTGCATTCAGCACTCAATCTTCTGCATTCAGTACTCAATCTTCCTCATTACCTAGAGGAAAACAGTTTTTGTACTTACTTTTCCCACTTGCTTAGAGAAAAACAGATCTTGTACTCACTTTCCTCACTTATCTAGAGGAAAATATTTTTTTATTCAGGCATGTCCAAGGGTCAGCTCCCAGTGTTCTCTCCTGTCTATCTGATGAATCTGGGCATCTTGAGGCAATGTAGAAATTGCCTCATGTACACAGAAAGCTCTCTCCTCCTACCACCCAACACTTCAACCTGTGAGAGATGCACTTATCTAGCCAATCTGGAGGTAAAGCTCTCTTCAACCAAGACTAAACTTGACAGTCATAAGGAGAAGGTAAACATTTGCACCACATCACACTCGTCACATAGTCTCACTAAATCTACACCACCAAAATCCACACATAGTAACACAAAAACATTTGCGGAGGCTCTCAGTAATAATCTGTCTAAGCAACAGAGACCTCCAAAGCAGAAACACAAGCAACCTACATCCCCCAACACAACCCAAATGACACATAGTCCACAGACTCAGTGTGCCACTCAACCACAGCCAATAAGGCAAAACAATGTACCCAACACACTAGTCATAGGTGACTCTATAGTCAGGCACACTGATGTCCCACTCACCAGGCTAAACAAGGAGAAGGTTACTGTCAGCTGCCTGTCGTGTGCCAGGATCCGCCACATAACCCACGCACTCAGATCACTCCACAACAAGTACAAATATGACTCTGTCATTGTCCATGTTGGTGTGAATGACCTGAGACGTACCTCCCTGGACTACATGAAAAGAGACATGGAAGAGCTCTCTGATCTTGTAGCCCAGGCAGGTATGATCCTAGCCCTGAGTAGCATTTTTCCATTGCCCCGAATGATACCGTAGTTCAAGGACAAAATGATTGACTTCAACAATTGGTTAAGCTTCTGGTGTCAATCTAAAGGGATCCAGTATCTGTCTACTTGGGATGACATGGTTGACAGACCATGATGCTTTGCCACAGATGGCCTGCACCTGTCGCCCCTGGGATTCCAGATACTGGCTAAGGCTCTTGCTGCCCCTATAGTGCCTTTTTTAGGCAAGGTTCAAATAACAAATTCATCACCATAACAAGAACAGGCAAGCAAAAACTGAGGATAATGCTACTCAATGCTAGAAGTCTAAATCTCAAAATGCACTCACTCGAGGCACTCCTTAAAATGGAGAACATCGATATCTGTGCAATGACTGAGACCTGGTTCAAGGCTCCAGGGAGCATCCCTGCACTACCAGGCTATATCTCATACCACACTTTTCGGCCATGTAACCTGCACTGAAACACCAAAGGCAGAGGTGTGTCCATATTAATTAAGGATATCCACACCTCCAAGTTAGTTGCTCAGCATAATGCATCTGAGGTTATCCAAGTGCAACTAACTCTGGGCAAAACTGCAATCCAAATTGTAGCTTGCTACAGATCCCCCACCATGCCCCAGGATTCCCACTCATCTTTTCTTGATGTGCTGGAAAATATTAGGGTTCAACCAAACACCCTAATAATGGGCGACTTCAACAACCCCACCATTAACTGAGAAAACTATTAGTCTACCAACTCCTTAGCTTAACGCTTTCTGGAATTCATAAACTCCAATGCCCTGGATCAACTTATCCACACCCCCACCAGGGGCAACAATATCCTAGACCTAGTCATTACCAACATGAGTGACCGGTGTTCCACACCTGAAGTCAACTCCTCTTTGTTCTGATCCGACCATAAGCTAATCACCCTTGATATCCACATCTCACACCCACCCACCATTAAGGAAACCACGGTAAAAATGTCTCCAAAGCCAACTTCATGCTTCTTAAGCTTAAGGCAGAAGTGGTGAACTTCATGACACCCATGCAGATGGACAATACAGTTACAACTGCTGAATCCTACACAAATGCACTCTATAAGCACTTACATGAGTGCATGGCTCGCAAACAGAACCAAGCCGCTATCCTCCAAAAAAAGGAAGCCAATCTGGTGGTCCCCTGCCATAAACAAACTCTACAACAGAAGGAAGAAACTGTTGCAAAAGAGAGTAAATTCCCATGAGTGGAGGAGCTCCCTGGTCAGCCTCAGTAAGAAGCTGAGATCCCTTATAAGATCCTCCAAAGCTAGCTACTAAAACAAAATTGCCACTAATTCCAAGGACAACCACAGAGCATTCTATAGCTATGTCAAGAATCTCAATGGGAACACCCAGATCTGCTCTGAGTTACAGCACAAAGGCACGAAAATTACAGAACCAGCAGATATTGCCAACATCCTGGCAGATAGGTTCAGTGATAACTTTACCCCCCCTCACCCCCTAAAGGGCCCATATCTATACAGGAAGAATGCAGAGTCCCTGTAATCACAACTATGCAGGTAAAATCTGCACTCTTTAAAGCCAAAAATACAGCATCCATGGGACTGGACAACATCCCAGGCTGCGTTTTACATGAACTTCAGAACCAACTGGCACCCCACTTAAGCACCATGTTCAATAATAGCCTCGCATCAGGCTTTGTGCCCACTGAATGGCGCACAGCAATAGTTATCCCACTCCACAAAGGGGGAGCCACCACTGATCCCGGGAACTATCGACCTATTAGCCTGACGAGCCTGGTCTGCAAGGCCATGGAACGTATCATCATGGAACTCATAAACAAAGACATTGGTAACCTCCAATCTCTGGATCCCACCCAGTTCAGGTTTGTAAAAGGCAGATCATGCCTCCAGAATCTGATCGACTTCTTTGAGGCAGTCACCAAAGCCGTAGATGAGGGTAAGGTGGTTCACACAGCCTATCTTGACCTCGCCAAGGCTTTCGACACCATCCCGCATTCTGGAATTATAGCTAAACTCACTAAACTAGGTATAAATCCCTACATCACAAGATAGGTTGCCAACTGGCTCACTGACAGAACCCACACTGTAAACGTTGCAGACTCCAAATCTGACTTCAAAGCAGTGACAACTGGAGAACCACAGGGTTCCATCCTGGGACCTCTCCTGTTTGGTATCTACTTCTCTGAAGTACAGGCTAACACAGAAGGCCTCTGGCTAATGAAGTTCACAGATGACTGCAAACTAGGAGCCATAAGGGCCTCGGTGAGATAGATGCCTGGTGTCAGAGTCATGGCCTCAAGCTCAATGCCAAAAAGTGCAGTGTCATCCCCTTTGGTAAAAACTCTGTACCCATGAACTACCACATAGGCAGCAATCTACTTAACACCGAATGCGTGATAAGAGACCTTGGGACCCAGCTGGACAGTAGTCTCTCCTTTGATAGTCACATCGCCACAGTAGTCAGGAAGTCCTTCTACATGGCACACCTCATCATAAAAGAGTTCTCATCCAGGAAAAAAGAGGTAATTGTTCCCCTCTACTCGACACTCATTAGACCCATTATAGAGTGCAAAGCCCTTTTTGGAATGTACCTCACAAGACATCTGCAGCAGCTGGAAAGGCCACAGAAGTACCTCACAAAGAGGATTACTGGCCTCAAACAAATGCCCTGCACTGACCGCCTCAAAAAACTCTAGCTTTACTCCATAGCATATCCCCTACTCCGAGGTGATCTCTGCCTAACATATAAAGCTATGTCAAACACAGAGCTGTTGGACATGCTACACCTAAAGAAATCCCAATCCCTCCAAGCTACATGCTCTAGGGACCTAAATCTTGTCACCACAATAAACAGGACATGCTGGAGGGATAGATTCCTTTCCCAGAGACTTCCCCTACTCTGGAACAGGCTACCCATCTATGTCAAGCAAAGTTCTTCATTAGCACTCTTCAAGAAAAATCTTGATGAGTGAATGGGAAATAGGAAATGCACCCTGGGGATCACTTCTGTGTCTCTGCTCGACAGCGGCACAGGAAAATAACTTTCTTGGGTGGCGTAAGCCAGGGAACCTTGTTGGCTAGGCTTACATAGGCCCTTGGGCCGATAGCCTAGTACCTATCTATGAACCTATGAACCTATTATGAATGTGTGGGAAGTTTTAACCTCCCCTTTCTATGAACATTGTTCTTTATTTGGGAATTACCTTGAGGATATTATTATTGGATTAGTATGGAGTATCTTGAGAAATTTTTTGCTATTTGAACAACACAACTTCCTTTTTAAAATTTACTATTAGCACCTCATTTGACTCAATCAATTATTTAGATGTTACCATCTCCAAAATAGACTCCAGGAGAAGTTTGAGTCCACCATTTATAGGAATCCACATATTGAAATGCATTATTTTGAAAGTTGGCATCCTATACAACAAAAAGAGCTATAGTTAAAGAACAAATGGTGAGACTTGACCGCATGATTTTGCAACATGAAGTCTTTCTCCATGTTTATGAGAAGAGGTTACCCTTCCAGTTTCATTCAAGGCATTATGAGTGAAGTAATTCTTAAACAAGAACAATCTGTTTTTGTTCCCATTTTAGGGAGAGGTGGACTTGGCCCAATTAGTGACAAAAACCCTGGTCACAAGGATGGGTATAGCAGGACTATGATCCTGACTTACAATCTGGATGTCAGTGACATCAGTGCTGTAATACAGAAAAATTAGAATGTGTTTAAAATGGGGGGTGAACAGTTTGACATTTTAGGTTTTTCTCCCCTATTTGTATATAGAAAAGTCATCTCTTTAAAACTTTGATTGAGAGAATCAGCTCAAGACACGAAACTGAGCAGCTGACAAAATGTGGCTGGTGCAATCAGTTCAGGCACATTTTGGTGGGGTCATCTTTTGACATAGCAAATTATGGTAAAATATTTTTAAAGCAGAAATATTATTGCTATCTTTCCAGGGTTGTGTATCTGGCCCAAAGTCAATCATGTCCAGGTTTTTACACAGGTAAAATGGAAAAGTCTTTAAAAATGAAAATTTACCAGCATCTATATGATATTGGGAAGAAAATTTTGAACAATGCTTTGTACAGGCACATTAAAGATAATGCTGCCTATTTTTTTTACGTTTTACGTCTTAGACAGCATTGAGACTGGGGGGAGCTTAGGTGGCAATTAGAATTAGACTCTACTAATGTGTCCCCTGCTTGAATGATACAATCTCTATAGGGTCTGTTTTGTACCTTAAGTCTTCTTTATATGTATAATGCATTGCCTAACCGTTTTATGTGCAATCATTTCTGTTCTGCACATTTTTATTTGTTACTTAGCATTATTTCTCTATGTAAATGTTCTTGAATTGTTTTATATCTATCTATATATATATATATATATATATATATATATATATATATATATATATATATATATATTGTTTTATGGTTTATATTTTCATTTGATATGTCACTTTAAGAATCTCTGCCAAATAGTTTTTACAACCTTAATTGCCTTTTAATTAACTGTGTTATGTTTCTAATTTGCAACACAATAGGATGGCTAAAATGACTGCTTGCACAAGTATTTATTCAGTTGATTTTATTTTTCATACATTCTGATGGAGTCCAGTTTAGTGACGAAAGTGCTTAATGTTTTATAATTTGCATTCTTTTAATGTGGATTTAATAAAAGTTTCAACGGCTTAGTATTACCGCTTCTGCTTTTTTTCATTTCAGTTTTAAACACCACTGACTGGCTAATTAATTAATTAATTAATAAACATGTGAGAACCTACTCTAATAGAGCAAAGTCCCCAAATTAATTTAAAGGAATAGCTCCTTTTAAAGCAAGTTGTATTTACAAAAATGTAGTACAATAGTTATATAGCAATACATACAACAGAAATATTTGTATTCTTTCATGTCAGATTCACTTTGTCTTGACATTCCACCAGCTGTGAATCATCACAGTGTGGTATAAATTAACTTTCCTGCTTCTTTTAGAAGACTCTCAACTTTTTTGGTACAATTCATATTTAAGCTCTTCTGCAGAGGTACACAAAACCACACATAGAAAGACAGACACACACATAGACTCACAATACATTTTTATGAATTGGTAACTATATTTACTCTTTTCAGTGTTTGAAATATTAGGTATTTAGTTTCATACAGACATGCGTACACACACACACACACACACACACACACACACACACACACACACACACACACACACACACACACACACACACACACACACACACACACACACACACACACACACGCGCACACACACACAAAACACACTTCTTTGAATTGATAGCTGTTCTCTATCTTCAGTGTTTCATTCAAGAGATTGAAAAGGTTACAGATGCATTTTCAAAGACACACACACACACACACACACACACACACACACACACACACACACACACACACACACACACACCCACTAACACCAACAGATGCTACATACAGACACCCAGAAATTAATTCACAAACACATTCATACAAATTGATAACCATATTTTTTCCTCTTCAATGCTTTATTCTAAAGATTAGAATATTTTGGGATTCAATGCCTGCCAAACCCTGACTTCTTTAAAACTGAAACCAAATTTATGTGTGGTATTTTGAAATGCATGACTCAAACATAACTGGTTGCATGGGAAGATGCAACCGTCAGAAATGGACTGTGCATAAGCAAGCATGGATATACATTGCAAATAAGGTACAGACAATGTAAGACGAAGGCTAGCTTTTTTTTTTTTTTTGGAGGGCAGTAGTGTTTTTTTTTAATACATCCATTCAGAAACGGACAGACAAGTAAAAAAGATACATGGGGAAAAACATGCCATGGGTTATAGAAAAGGCAAGCATTTATGTGGGCATACATGACAGATATCAAACTGGGATGGGCATGATGCCAGTGGGAAAGATTCAAACTGCATAATAATAAAGAAGCAAAGAGAGGTTATGTTTGTTTGGAAGGAATGGCTGAATTAACCAAGAACTGCTGGTTATACAAAAGGAAAGTGCAGGGTAAATGAGAATATTATGTGTATGCTGAGATACATTTTTGCCAGTTTAGCCTATGTTAGTCAATAAGCAGATGACATATTTGCATTCATAAGGTGACAACATGAATGAACATATATACACAAACATGTAAATCCATCCATCCACAACCTCTTTTTTCCACATGGGGTCAGGGTGACACTTCAACAGTGACAATCTCTACAGCGAAGGTTTACACTGCTGGAAGCCTAGCCTTGCCATGGTTGTTCTTCCATTCCACACTCGTGCATGCACACTCACCGCTTTGGCTAATTAAACATGTCCAGTCCATCATGCAGATTTTTCACAGAAGGAACCCCAACTGAGAATCAAACTGAGGGATCTGTTGTTGTGAGGCAACAATACTATCTGCTGTACCACTGTGCCACCCTCATGTGTAGATATTCAGTCAATTACAAAATCACATAATGTTACTTAATTTGGAGCACTGCAGATATCAAAATATAATATATGACTTTTGCAAATATCACAACAGATGCATAACTAATTTTACTAGAGAGTTGTGCAAGGCTACAATAATCTCAGTGTACTTATCCTTGAAATATCCTTAGCACGTACAAAAATGTACTGGCATGGTAGTAATGATTCATCATCTTCTCTCGCCATTCATTTCCATGTATATACTATTCACTGCTCTTGTTCTTAGCCCATCTAGTGCAGCTTTTTGCATTTTATAATTTCTAATCTCTTCACTGCTAAAATTTCCCTCCATACTTGATCTACTATGCCTGTTCTTTTGGCTAGACCACATTTATCTAAGCTATGACACCTGCATTATACATTGTTTATCCCAATCCGACTTCTTTTTAAACCTTCTTGTGAACATATGCATATTATTTTACATTTGTGTATGTTATGTGACTAAACTACATAATTTGTGTTTACCTTTAATCTTAGTCTACTGTTGCTACTACTTATGTAACCTGAGTTGAGCGTGCAAATAATTAATTAATTATTAATTAAATACATAAATTGTGAAGTAGGGTATGCTATCTGCTGTAAAAATATGTTGTCAGTTCAGTGAATGTCAGGTAACCATTTGAAATGTTTGGACCCACTAACTTCAGTTGCTGGTGCCACCTAGGCAGGACATGAATGAAACATCTGTCAAAAACTCATCAGTGGGCATATTAACTTGTGCTAAAGTTACTGTTAAAGATATAATTTGTGTAATTTGTGTGCCTGTCTTCTCTGGGACTCAGAGATATAGGACGTTTTCTGTAATATGAGCTTTTACGTTATCAATACTCAGAATCCACCTGAACAGTTATGGCTTAAACAACACTGTTCCAAAACCCTCAACTGTGTCTGCACTTTTCATTTCTGTATAATATCCACAGACCGTTTTTTATCATCTCAAATGCTTGCAAGTTTTGGAAATTTTGTGTCATCTCCTAACTTTAAATTATTTTGGAATCTGGGCAACTAATACATGTTATAGTCTGAAGCATCTGTTATGTTTTGGCTTAGCATAAAAAAGCATAAAAAATCAATAGTTCATGTGCTGGACCACCAGTGCTTTCCCATGCCTGAATTATCTTAACCCCCTGAACATGCCATGATTTCATTATTAATAAGCAGTTTGTACTGTGCAACATGTGATGAGATGATGGAACAACGTATTACATTAAGAAATAGTGTTTCTTAATGTTAAATAATTAGGCTCTAGAATACATAAATACAATGGGCAGTGCAGATAAGTACAAGCAATCTCCAGACTTTAATTAGTAGTTGATAGTCTATACCATGATTCACAGGCATGGACTGTAGTATTGAACACTGGATTAAAAATAAATGTGTGTTTGTGAATAGCACTCAGGTACACAAACTGCGTAGTATATATGTAGAAGGTATATGCAATGCCACAGATTTGCTGAGACTGTGGATCAACATCATTATGTCGTAATACAATATGTACTATGTTATCCAGTGCTACAGACATTCTAGTCACTGTGTTGCACTTCAGGCATCACAGCAAGGAATGACTATTAAGTTATCAGGAATATACCTTATAAATGAATATGTTTTTACAGCACTGTGCTTCTTCATTGTCTAAAAGTGCAGTCCATAAAGAATTGTCACCATGCATTTGGCATGATGATGAAGCTATGATCGTTACTATATAACACGTGTAATTAAGGGATCTGATGTTGTGTATGCCCCTATTAAGGGGCATACCTCTCAGATGTCCAGAATTTTGCAAAATATCTCTGATTTTGCCTTATATTTTGTCTTATCCCTCATAAAATTTCTGATTTTCTGTTTGATCACTGAGAATTACATTCAGTCTGTAATGTTAGACATTAAAGTTTCACACTTCTTATTGTGTCAAAAATCCATGCTAATACAAAATCTTTTCTTGTTTTAACTTTTAAAAATGAATTTAAAGTAATATGTAAAATAACTGTCCCTGGTTTGGGGACTTCCCCCCTTATTTTTGGTTTTGTCCAGAAGTAGACAAGTTCAGAGGGATGGTGTAGAGATAAGATAACATGTGTCTGTGGGAACTGGTTTTGATGTACCATAAGGTACTATGCTGCCAGTAGAGTTTTTTCTACCATGCATAGGAGTTACGTATATTTTTTTAATACAGCACTTGTGGGCTGCTTAGCTCTATATGCTGAGCAAGATACCAACAGAAAAGTGAAATAATTTATCCCATAGATTACCACTTTGGGACTAGCCTACATGTGGATGGATTAGAGCACAATGGGGACACAGTAGAGCAAGGCTGCATACATAGTTTAACCCATTGGATATCTTTGACTATGAATTGTATACTGCTTTGGTTTGCTGTTCTGTGGTGTGCCAGACCCACTCCATAATGCTCAATATTTATGAATAACATGTTGAGTCTGCAGATCACAGACTAGACCTCTCTGACTGACCTGCTGCTGGTCTCAATAACTGTGATCATGCACTGTGCTATGTTGTACTTATGTTTTAGTTTTTGATAGTTCCTCACAACAGATTTTCTTTAAGATCCAGTTCTGATTCATACAAAGCTGAGATGATAATAACATGGTCTATTTTTTAGCCTACTAAATGAATTCATGCACCTTCTTAACCCTCATCATGCCAAACAGCCTGCAGGAAAATTTTAAATATTCCATAGGTTTGTGTGTACACCAAAATCTATTTATCAAACTAAAATTGCCAAAACTTAAAATGAATGACTGTGTGCATCTCATGTTTCTATGTGTGCCACAGAACACACACACACACACACAAACCTTGCTTGTATTTTGAGCTGTTCAACTTTGTCACTTCAATGACAAATCACATTCAAGGAGGACCAGAAAACAATTGTGTCCAGGAAGACAGACTTCAATCCATGAATTGCAAAATAGTGTATGAAATTAATGTAAAACTCATAAAAAAATGGAACAACATTAAAGGCCAGATTCCAAGATATTTGAGGACATGCAGCTTGCCAAAGGAATTCTTCAGCACACTAGCTATGGATGTGATTTCAGAAGACATGCTGGAAGCAGTCTGAGTACATATTTATTCAGTGTAGGATAATTACAGACTCCAGACATACCCAGCATATCACAAAAACAATGTGTGCACCCAATGAAAATTAAATGAGTCAAAGAGGTTTGTTAACTCTGATTCCAAAATCCTTAGCAAATTCATCCTTGCAGCGCAAGGAAAGGAAGCTATCACTCATGGACTCCTATGGAATCTCTATCAATACCAGTAAAAAAAAATGCAACCTGCAGTGAATGAACTGCAGCAGACTGCAGTACTGTAAGCCATACAGGATGATATGGCTTTGTGTTCTAGAAGGCAGCCAGGTAGATAAATAGCCAGGCTGCATTAAGCCAACTGTCATATCCAGAAATTATTGACAAGTACCACTTAGACAGACAGCTGATGCTGGCTGTGTATAACATGTGGACCCCACACATGTCTGTGCGTACATTGTGAGGCAACCCCATACCTCTCAAAACCAAAGTCTGTCTGAGCCTAGATGTTGTGGCATTTGGGACATTTCAATGACATATGGGAGATGCTGTAGGAACATCACAGACAGCTGCCAGTTGCATTCTCGCACAGTCCATGACAGCAATCTGGACCAAGGTCAGTGAACATATATCCTTCCCATCAACAGCCATGGAGCATTGAAACATCATGCACCAGTTCTGTAACATTGACAACTTCCCTCATGTTCTTAGTGCAATAGACTGCACTCACATTTCTATTAAGAACCCCATGGAACCAGAAGCAGAATGATGCATAAATAGAAAATGGTGGCCATTACTGAATTCTGAGCTGGTGTGTGCAGCAGATGGCAGCATAACAAATATCATGGCAGCACACGCTGGTAGCACCAATGATGATGTCATATGGAGGAAAAGTGGTCTGAGGACTGTGTTCCAACATAGTGAAATAATAGAGGGACTACTACTGAGCAAATACAGGAACACAGCTAACAAGTAAGATGAATACATCCCTTTCAACATTATGCATGATGACAACATATGTGTTAAGCCCCCCTCCCCCATCACAGGTGACTGTGGGTATCCACTCAAACCAAGGCTAATGCTTTCATACAGAGAAACATTCATCCCTGCAGAGGAGGCCTACAATAAAGCACATGGCATAACAAGAAACACCACAGAGCATGTGTTTGGTGTACTGAAATCCATATTCAAATTTCTGAACTCAAATGCGTGTGCACTGCAATACACACCTGAAAATGCAGCACAGATGATTACTGTGTGCTCCATGCTACACAACATGCTAACAACAATAGCACATAGCAATTTATCTGTTGCAGGTGTGGATGACCTAGCTCAAAAACCCCAGAAGTTTAAAAATTAAATTCCAGAGATACCAGTGGAGGAGCAGAACACAGGGGGCAGAAGAAAGAGGCGTGAGTGAGGGAGGATGCAATGACAAGTCCTGACTCAGGAAACACAGTAGCATTTGACAAACACCTTTGAATCAGGACAAACCACACATACAGAAGTAGATAGCTTAAACATTCATGTTCAGGTGTTGCCCAACAACAGCAGCACAGATTGCATCTTATGGAAATTACCCAGTGGATGTGCATACTAAGCAACAAACGTAATTACATAATCATAGCATATAACATTATGAACATGTGCAAATCTGTCACAACAGGGATCATCAACTCAGGCCACAAGTGATATAGGTATGCATAGATACTCACAGTGGTGTATGTGTATATGGCAGACAACTAGGGACTTACTTCTGTGAACTCCATCCCTGTCTCCCAAGTAGCAAATTATACAAACAGGAAAGCAAATCAGGACATACTGCAGAACTGTTGTCAATATTATTAGTAACATGCAGCAATGCAAACAGAGAAAAAGTATCATTTATTGAATGGAGTCACCTAGGTCAGTAAAAGTGATAGACTCCTTTGACATCATACTTCGGAAAACCACAGACAGATGAAATCATAAGTGCTTTGCACAGCATTCATCATTGACACAAGGTCAGACTTACATTACAGGACATAGTGGATCAGCTATCAGTGTTACTCTAATGCAGTCTTGGCACTCACACTGATGGCTCACACCATGGTCCTGGCTACCCCTGCCACACATGGAAACACTAGGATCATGTTCCTCTACAGAGAAGACTGATGGGGAGACACCAGTATGTGAAGACAAACTATTGGAAGGAACATATGCACCAGTTGACAGTCTGTTCATTACTGCTGGGTCCACATAGGATTGGCCAGCAGCAGATGTGCATGTGTAGGTTGCACATAGACACTGATGCCTGATTGGCAAGGGTTGGTCTAGTGAGATGGGGCTTGCCTCTACCATGTGACATTTGGCTAAGGACAGTCAGTGCATGCAAAACCAGGTTCTTGCTATGTTGTAGCTGCAGCACTTCCATAACCATGGTTTTAACAGACCATGTCACAGATAACATGCTTTCTTTCTGAGCAACCAATGCTGCCATGACCTCACCACTTCTGTGCTGCTCTCCTAAATGCAACACACACAGATGGACAGCTGGTGTGCAACACAATCCATAGAATTGGCCTATGTGTACTGTGCCAGGCAGTATCACTCTGTTGTGGGGAAGTGGCAACATCATTAGCAGACTCAGCATGGGCCTGTGATACACAGGCATCATCCTATCCAACATCTGATGTCCCCACATTATCAAAATGGCTAGACATGTTTTTCTCTACATCTAGGACTACAGCCTCATCCGCATGACTGTCAGTGTCTGGCCAGACTGTATCACTAAATCTGTGTCCTGTGTGCCATGGGCCACGCTATCACAGTAAGATACATCACATCTTACATCAGGATCAGGGGATAGACTCATGGGAGATGCAGGCAGTAGACATACTAAAAGAAGAGATGGATGACACAGGTCAGATAAATGCACATATGTCGCTTGCTGGAGCTCGGCACTGACATATGGCACAACTATATCAATACAATGTTACAGATGTTAAGGACCTACCAGAAGGTCATCTCTGTGTGTGGCTCATGGAATCTATATAACTGCGAGTTGACAATTATATTAATTATCAACATACATGATGTATGTGAGGAATAATGACATAAGATACCCCTGACATGTCCTTGGGGGAATTCAGTTTCGGATGCGAGGGTTGAAACACAACTGTTGTAGGGAAACAAAGGCATCCAGATAGTATTGTTAAGCACATAGTTCCACGCATGTAAATTTCTAGCTGGTATAACACACAGTAGGTAATATATACACATACCAGTTGGTGACAGCTATGGTGCCAATTGCAGCTGTCTGATAGGACACAGCTGGAGCACAACAATAAGAGTAACAGCACTGATGTGTAGGAAACACAGGGAATGAATAGCATATCAGTTATACTCTCCCTGTATGGTGAGGGAGTTGTCCATTGTAATGCTGATCCTGTAGTGGGAAAGTACAAAAAAGCACAACATTTGGGTATACAACACAGTCATGAATGCAGGCAGAGGTGCATGATGACATGTACACCACAGTATCAGGCTATGTAGATACTCACATGAGATATGGTGCACATGTTGCCCAGATGTTTCTTTGTATGAAAAACAGTAACATTCATTTTATACAACATGAATGTGCTATGCAGTGCAGCCTATGAGCATAGCGAGAAACCATACCTGGTCTGTCCACAGTGGCACCTGCACTGCTCATGTCTCCTGAAGATGTAGTTGTAGGTTACAATGTCTGGGAAATATAAGATTGTCAGTATATACCACTAGCATGACAGATGGCAGGGGCAATAACAGGTAATGAACACAGTAACAGGATATGGAGCCACTCATATGTCATGTCTTGCTGCTGTGCAGAAGTGGAGTCGATATCCATTCTGGCACAGAACATCAATTATTATTTCATTCTCTTGTGTAGAAAAATTGTGTCCCAAGGTCTGTTTGCCATCTGGAAGACAGTTATATGCACATGGTAAGATTCATATGGGGGCCCACATCTGGGTATGATTACGTTGCAGCATATGTCATTTAACCTTCTCTCCATTTTGTGCACTGCAAATTTATGTAAACTAGCCCCTGTCCTTTATAGGACTGTGACATATAAAATAACATATATGATATGAAAGCAATATCTGAATACGTAACACATGGAATAACATCATAACTTGTGATATCTGTAATCTGTATCTGGGATGTGAACCAGGTATAGTGGCCAGACAACCACAACACCATGGTCCCATATGCTCAGTATAAGATGAATTTACTTCACATATTAGCATACTCATCATATCATATGAGTAAACCAGTACAGATGTAGGGCTGTCAGACACAGCCACAGTTTGTGAGGCACATCCTAATAATAGCAAGTGCTGTCATTAGATGCCACACAACACAAGCCTATATTGAAAACCTGCAGAAAACAAGCAGTCATTGCAACATAAACTGTTACATATGAATAGTTACATTCAACACAATCAACAGTGAGCAGTCAATGAATGAAATTTAATAACAACTGCTGCTATATTACTGTTATCAGAAAGTATCTGTAAATTAGTGATTGTACAAATTATAGAAACCATTGCAAGTCTCATTATCCATAAGCATACCACAGACATTGCAAGGTAACCAGACATGAGCATGGATATATTTCTGTTGCAGTATTATTTATTGCAAATATATTACTAAGGATCAATGAATATTCATAACATACTAAATGAGCATACAACGTGTAAATACTCTAGGAACACATTGGTTTCTGTAAGTATACCACAGAATGTACAGGGTCACCAGCAATACATATGGATGGTTTGCCAGTGCATCCCTATGCACTGTTACCTGTGGCTGTTTACATTTATTTGTGCAAGTGCATATGTGAAATCCATGCTTGATAGTGATGCAGATGTACCCACCTGTATGCATGTGGGTCAATGCTACACACTTCCAACTCACATGCATTTGTTATTGCAAATGGTTTACTATCAAATGTTTGAAATTTAAAAGCTCTAACGTTCATTTGTGCAACCCACGTCATCAACACATGAATATTAAATGGTACATTTCATCGACAGCTAATGTATGCAAATTAACTGTCAAAAAAAATGCCAACAAGGCAATGATATACCCTTAACCACACTGCAGTGTGATGTCAGAGTAGTAATATATAAGTAGCAGGGGTTGCAGGGGGCTTTCCCCCCTGCAAAAACAATTCTGTCAGCGCTGTGCAGTACGGATCTGGTCCATATGTAGTACTGTACAGGGGGATATTACAATTCAGAATATACGTCACATTAATAAAAAAAGTTATGTCTTATCATAACATTCCATCTGTATTGTTGATCCTCGTCCACTTCTTATGTATGGGTTACGGTTCCGATATCGGAACCGAGCTGGCCATATACCAAGCTCTCGCCAGCGATAAACTCTCGAGCTAAGCAATCTCTTACCCATAACCCCCTCTCCCTGTTACCTCAGATTGAGTTTGCCAGTCAGAAAAAGGTAGAGGCTATCTCTGGTCAAATGACCTAAAGAGAAAGATGGTGAGATCCACTAGAAGCCATAGGAGGGGGGGGGGTCGCAATGAGTGGACGAGGATCAACAATACACATGGAACATTATGGTAAGACATAATGTCTTTATCTGATACTGTTAATCCTCGTCCACTTCCTTACGTATGGGACAGAGTCCCCAGCTACCTCTATTCCTGGGAGGCTTTCATGGAAGGACATTCCTGAACACCATAGAACCAAAAGGTGCTCTTCCCCTGGAGGCCAAGTCCAACTTGTAATGATTGATAAAGGTATGAGGAGTGGCCCAAGTTGCAGCTGCACAGATGTCATGTAAAGAAGCTCTGGCATGGAAGGCAGCAGAAGTTGCCACTGACCTTGTTGAATGAGCATTGATGTAGTTGGCAAAGAAGTATTGTGTACCGAAAAAATACGGGTCACAGTGTCTTTTAACCATCTAGCCAATGTGACCTTAGCAACAGCACATCCTAATCTAGATCCAGAAAAAGTCAAGAATAACTGGTCTGATTTACGGGAATATTTAGTCCTTTGCAAATAGAAACAGAGTTGTCTGTGTACCTCTAGGGTATGTAGGCAGTACTCTCCCTCATTAGAATGATCAGGAAAAAACACTGGCAATTCAATGGTCTGATTAATAGACATTTCAGAAATGACTTTTGGCAAGAAGGAAGGGTTAGTTCTTAAGGATACCCTGTCTGGATGAAAAATGAAGTATGGACTCTTTGTACATAGGGCCTGAAGCTCAGAGATATATCTGGCAGAAGTAATAGTGACCAAAAACAAGATCTTCCATGACAGATATTTGAGGTCGCATGAAGCAGCTGGTTCAAAAGGTGGCAATGTCAGAGATTGAAGAACTAAAGATAAATCCCAAGGTTGAATAGGTTCCCTGAAAGGGGGTTTCAGATGATTCACACCCCTTATGAAGGCTTTACATAACTTGTGAGACATGAGGGAGGAGTCTTGGACATTCTCATGGAAATTAGAGATCGCAGGCAAATGTACTCTAATGGTAGATGCTGACAGCCCCGATTGAAATAGGGCAGTTAGATATTCGAGTACCATCGATACCGGTGCTGAAAAGGGATCAATTTCCTTATCTTTCAGCCAACAGGTAAATCTTTTCCATTTGCCTAGATAAGTCATTCTAGTGGAGGGCTTATCAGATGCAATAAGAATGTCCCGTACTTGTGAGGGAAGATCATTTTGCCTGGCAATCAAGGGAATTGGAGGAGCCAAGCTGTGAGCTTCAGACTGTACAGGTTGGGGTGAATCAGATTTTGTGGATGGGAGATCAACTCCGAGGTTGGATGAAGAATCCATGGTTGATCTAGCAGGTGAGGCCACAGAAAGGGGAACCAAATCTGACGAGGCCAGTATGGAGAAATAAGGATCACTTTGCTCTTCAATCGACGGGCTTTCTTTAGAAACTGGGGAATGAGAGGAGTGGGTGGGAAGGCATAAAGAAGATCCGAGGGCCAATCGTGAACTAGAGCATCCCTGGGTGACTGTCCCGTAGGGGGAATCTGGGCAAAGTAGTTGCTGCATTTGAAGTTGGTTGGGGATGCAAAGAGATCGCAGCACGGATGGCACCAATGATGGAAGATCTCCGCCGTTATGAGAGGATTCAGGGACCACTCATGAGGATGAAGAATGCACCTGCTGAGTCTGTCTGCTATCATGTTGGAACTCCCAGGAATGTGCGTTGCTAGAAGAAAGTGGTTGGTAGCCATCGCCCATTGCCATATCCTCATGGCCTGTCAACAGAGGAGGTAGGATTTGGTTCCGCCCTGTTTGTTGATGTACCAGACTACCGCCATGTTGTCTGATTGTATCACAATTGTCCCTGACAGCAGCAAGGGATGGAATGCCTGCAATGCCAGAAGCACCGCTCTCAGCTCTAAAACATTTATATGCAAATGGGCCTCCACTTCGGACCAAGTGCCTTGGACTGTCTGACCCTGACATAGCCCTCCCCACCACATCAGAGAGGCATCTGTGGTTACTGAAGCCTTGGGCTGCTAAGGGGTATGGACACTCTGCAAGTTTTTGAGTCCAAAATGACCCCTATGAATTCTGTGGACTGAGAAGGGGTGAGATTGGATTTCTGCCAGTTTACTGTTATGCCCAACTTTTCGATAGTATTGAGAGAGTATGCCAGGGCTTCCTCCAATAGGTGTCTGGTGGGGGCGGAGAGGAGCCAGTCGTCTAGATATGGAAAAACCTGAAAACCTTGAAGTCGCAGGTGAGCTGTGACAACTGCCATGCACTTTGTAAACACTCTGGGGGCTGTAGAGAGTCCAAAGGGCAGTACTCTGAACTGGTAATGACTGGCTCCTGCACAGAAGCGCAGGAATCTTCTTGATGGTCTGTCCACCTTTATGTGATAGTACGCATCCTGAAGATCTATCGAGCACATCCAATCATCTTTTTCCAAGAGAGGAATGATAGACTGTATAGTGACCATCTGAAATTTTTGCACACTCACAAATTTGTTTAGCACACTGAGATCCAAAATTGGTCTTCAGTCCCCGGTTTTCTTTGGCACCAAAAATAGTCTCGAGTAGAATTCGGATCCTATCAGGTCTCTTGGGACTACTTGGATGACTGTTTTGTTTAGCAGCTTTGTAATCTCTAGTGCTGCTTCTTCTCTTTGACTGGGTGGAACATCGGGAAATCTTGATGGAGGGACAGGACAAAGTTCGAAGGGGATCTTATAACCTCTGGTTACTATCTTTTGTACCCAAGAATCATTGGTAATTCTTAGCCAGGCAGAATTGTACAAAGAGAAACGTCCCCCAACCACTTCCAGAGGAAAGGGGTTGGGCCACTCTTCAGGAGCGCTGGTAGGATTGCCCGGAGAAGGAATCTCTGGAACCCTGATTACTCAGACCTTTTCTGCCCCAAAAGGGGCATCTTCCTTGTGAGTTTCCCCCTCTGCCCCTAGGGGAAAAATCGGCCTGTGTGTCACGGAAAAGACCCTGAGAGTTTCTGTACCACATCTTCCCGCTCTTTTGGTTTCTGGAGAAAGCATGTTGGGGGGAAGAATAATGGACACCTATGGCAGACAGGGTCTTACCGTCCTGTTCACACCTGGCCAATGTAGTTTTGACTTTGGGTCCAAACAAGGAGGAGGACTTGATGGGAGCATTGAGAAAGCAAGCCTTGAAGGCTTCTGCGAAATTACACAAGCGCATCCAGGCATGTCATCTCAAAACAATGCCTGAACTTGCTGCTCTAGCCACTCCTTCTGATGGTTGGGACACCAAGCGCATGGAGGAGTTCAAAATCGATTCAACAGTGGCCAGCTGAGAGGCCACTTTGTCACGGACCTCATCAGACATGGCACCTGCCAAAGTTTCAGAGAGCTCAGATACTAGGTCTCTTTGAAGTCTGGAGAAGTGTGCCATATAATTCAGGGACCTGATAGCAAAGGTCGCTGATGCAAAGGTGCGCTTCCCTATCCTATCCAATGCCCTGGACTCTTTTTTGGGCGGATGGACAGTCTGGCTTTCCTCTTCTGCCAGGTCTTTCTTAGTTACGGCTGCCACCACCAGAGCATCTACAGGGAGACCGTTAGACCAATGAGGTTCAGAAGCAGGGGAGACAATATTTTGTCTGACCTCTGGGGAATGGCCTCAACAGTATCAGGGGTCTAACATGCACACTGCACAATGAGCCGGACCAGTTCGTCTGCAGGTGGGGTAACCCAGGAGGTAGGGTGCCGGGCGTGAAAAGCCTGCAGGAATACAAACTCCTCAGAAGTCGGGTTAGAGAACTGCCATTCACCTCTCTGTTTAAGGATTTCTAGGATATCACCAAAGGATACATCAGAAGGTGAACGAGGGGACCCTTCCCCATCATCAAAGTATGTGTCTTCAGTGAGAGACTCCTCAGTGGAGTCCATATGCTTCCTCTTGCATGAGGATTTCCGATGAACTTCCTCAGAGGGAGACGCTGGGGAAGACAACACCAAGGGGGTATCCTGTGGGAGTATATCCTGAGACCTCTGCGCCCGGTGTCCACTAGAAGCCACTTGTGTACATAGTGGTCCAGAGGAGGATGGTGAGATAGTAAGCACAGTATCAGTGGTAGCCGCCAAGGCCTTCTCCATGACTTGAAAGGCAGGTCCACTAGAAGAGGGGTGAGTGCCCAAGGGGAAAGTCACCTCTCCCCTAAGTGATCCAGCCTGCCAACTGGGAGTCCCAGGATGGCTGAGAAAAGTTAAATCCTGGGTTGTAGCAAAATTTTTCTGCCACGAAGGCAACTGCGGCTCCTTAGAGAGATCCATAAAGGGAACCGTACAGGGGGAAAACTGTGCTATGTCAATAGATTTCAAGGGAGAAGGATAGGTCTTGAGAGGTGGAATTCCTCTGGCCAAAAGCACTTGAGCCACAAGTCGCAATACATCATGTTGGGAGAGGCTTCTGGTAGATCTCACAGAAACAGCTGAGGGGGAAACAGGTCTATCTAGAGATGAGGGCAGGTCGGTGCCCATCTCAGTAGACTGCACCAAAAACAACGGTGCCGTAAAGGACTGCACTACAGGTGTCTCCACAGAGGAAATCATCGGTGCCGATGTAATGGTCTGCACCAATGAAAAGGTCAGTGCTGAAGTAGCTGTCAGTGCCGAGGTTGGAACCGATAAAATAGTAAACAAGGACTGAGCTGTCAGTTCCGAAACAATGGCGGTCTGTGCCGACTGTGAGGTCGGTGCCAGTAAAGAAGTCTGAACTGAGGGGCCCCTCGGTTCCAATACAGCAAAGGACATCGGTGCCATAGACATAGGTGGTGCTGGGGACTTTTTCAGAGCTGAAGATCTAGGCGCTGAAGGTGTCGGATCTGAGAGAGTGGGTTCCGAAGCAGAAATCTTTGCTTTCTTTCTTGGTTGATGAGAGTCCCCAGCCAGGGACAAAGTAAGAGATTTAGCCCTAGAAGCATCCTCAGACTTCTTTTTATGGGATCTTGGAGGGGTTGAGGCCTCCGACCCAGAAATAGCCTCTGAAAAGGGAGACTTTAGTAACCCTTTCAGCAAAAGTTTATTTTTCCTCTCTATCAGTGTCTTGTTGGAAAAATTCTTACAAATCCCACAGGATGGGTCAACAATTAAGTGAGGCGCACCTAAACAGAAAACACACAAAGAATGTGCGTCTGAAGTAGGTAGTTTATCTCCACAATCATAACATCCTTTAAAACCAGTGCTACCTTTTTTATCTGTCATGTTAAAGGAAAGGCAAATACCAACAATAATACAAAAACACAAAATTACTCGAAGGAAAGAAAGGAAAGGCTATCTACCAACTATGGTAATCAACTGATACCTTACATTAGATAAAAAGGGTGAAAGTGACTAAAAAACTTTTAGAAAACTGAAAGAAAAGGGAGTCGCTAAATGTGATAAGGTAAGAGAGATCAGAAAATCAACTTTTCCTTATTTTGAAATAAAAGGGCAAAAAAAAGTTTCACTTAGCTCAAGAGCAACAGCCTGACACGACCTGATGGCGACGTGGCAAACGGAATCTGAGGTAACAGGGAGATGGGGATTATGGGTAAGAGATTGCTTAGCTCGAGAGTTTATCGCTGGTGCGAGCTTGTTATATGGCCGGCTCGATTCCGATATTGGAACCGTAACCCATACGTAAGGAAGTGGACGAGGATTAACAATATCAGATCTAACATTATCGCACGTTTTAATGCATGAAGTTCACTTCCACAATGTTCTTAAAGGCAAAAGCAGCTATTTTTTGATTATTTAAACTTTGATATTTTTTTCAGTATTTATGAACTTTGCATAAATGTATTTAGATGTTATAACTGTCGAACATGTGACTTACAGTCTATTGATAGTAAACCATTGCAAACACATTTTCCAAAAATATTAATGTAAGCATATACAAATACATTTCTAAGGAGTAATAATACCATAGGTCTATAATGAGAGAAATATATTTCTCCAAGCACTGGCAGCAGGTTCCAAATTACCTTTGAAGGTATGTGTAAGTCAGGTATACTTGAAAATAAGACCAGCTATGTGCACACAGCTTTTATGTCCCATTTGCTCCATACATAATTCATGAGGTTCATTAATATTCAAGGTTTTGGAATGCCATTTGAGCACGCCCATGTAAGTTCTAAAAATTTGGTACATAAACCAATAGCTTGACATTACAAGAAAGTGCTCCGTGGAAACCCCCGATATGTATCATTAAAGAGAACCATTTGTAGCATCTGTCTTCTGCCCTCCGATGATCTGATGCCATCCTATAAGTGCCACTTCTAAAATGTGATGTTGATACATTTATAGAGCTTGCCATTGCTACGTGTAAACTGAGTGGGACCTCAATGAACAATGATTGGATACTTGATAATCTGGAAATCATATCAACATGGCTAGTGTGAGGAGGGTTCAGTGTGTCTGTGCACCAAATTAGCCCAAAGAGGAGACCACCCAGGTGCTGACCATATATGTTGGACTGTAGTATCATATACAAGCAAGGTCATGGAACTTCACTATGGTCGACACTTGGAACCTTTGTGATGGAGCACTGACATCACACTGGCATTTACCAGGCTGGAGTGCAGGTTTGTCACAGGTGTAATGATCTGCATTACAGAGACACTGAGGACCTTCACTGGAGGGTCACTGAGGTGAGGAGACAGCCAGCTGACGTCTACAGTAAGTGTCATAATTCCTAGTGTGTCTGTGCATTCCTATGGAAGTTACACCAACTGTGACCCATATGTCAAAAATATTCATTTTAGAGTCATTACTTAATAGTTCTGTGACTCGGCTCATCTGCTTAGACAATACGGCAAGGTGACTGTTCCACCCCTAAGTATAGGTTCATTTCCCATGGAGGCTATTATTTTAATATTGTTTGATGTGCATGCTACTGAACAAAAGACCTGATTTTTTTCCAGCTTATACAGTACCTCATTTTATACATCCAGCATGGCCATGTTTCACTGACACCTATAGCACCTAGGCCATGGATGACTATGCATTTCTCCATTATCTGCAGTACTCTAAGAGCACAGTATACTTCTGCATGTGTGAAAATTGACTCATAAGAAAATGCACACATTATTGTTAAATAACTGTTTAACACATTACTGTAAGATCACTTCAGGTCGGCATGTCTACAAGATATTGTATGTTGTAAAACTTAATGAAATCTGGCTGTTACACATCTTGATTGTGTGTAGAGCATGAAGTCCTATAGCACTCAGGTGTTAGATGGGTGTGTATTCTTCTGATATCCTCAGGAATATGGACATACAAATATCCAACAGTAGTTTGGTATGCGAAATGGTATTATGCTGTCTGTTAGCTCAGCCTGTTAAACAAGAGACCAACTTATATATTTCATGGATACATGTGGGTTCAAATCTACATAGGAGATAGCTTAAATTACATTTTTATTTGTATAAACATTTTGAAAATGCTTGTATAGATACTTGCTTGTTCATGTGTACAGTTAGTTTGTACATGCTTATACCCACAGTGTTTTTTTGTTGGATTACTATGAATATCTCTATTATCTGTAAGTTTTCTGGCAACAACATCTATGCTGATATAACTTTTTGTGTAAGGCTTTGACCATAGAAGGATGTTTTACCTGTACACTTTCAATATAGAGCTCAACCAATCAGAAATACATCTCAACATAATCAGGGACTAATTCAGAAATAATCAATGACAATCAGGGACATGGCTTCTAGGTTACTACTATCAATGTGTCTCTGTGAGAGTATACAGGAAGGTGAAATATACAATTACCAAAGTTAAGGTACTCTTTATCTCTGCTTTGTGTTATTATTTAATATGTGCAATTAACCACCTCTCTCCTAGAGTTATTAGGAGAGAGTGAAAGGGACAGATATACACTTTGAGTCAAAAATAGGGATATCCCTGAATATCGGGGACATTTGTGAGGTATGATTTGGTATGTAACAATACATTCAATTTAGACATGTCTGCCCTCCTACCTAACCTACATTTTGATACATGTGATGAAAAGGAAGCACGGTATATCTGTCTGCTAGGAGGAGCTATGTGTTCTATTAACGTGTCCCAGACTCTGAGAAATGAAATGTTACAGTAACATTTTTTTTCTTTGTGTGTGTGTGTGTGTGTGTGTGTGTGTGTGTGTGTGTGTGTGTGTGTGTGTGTGTGTGTGTGTGTGTGCGTGTGCGTGTGCGTGTGTGTGTGTGTGTGTGTGTGTGCGTGCGTGTGTGTGACCAGTGTGCTTACATGCAGCCAGGTTGCATGTTTTGATTTACAAATGCACAGATCATAGGGAATGTTGGACTGTAGTTTAACCATTTTGTAATGTGGAAGCCCTGATCCATGTTTTTACTCCTTCTCTGTGCAGTCATATCTTTGAGTTGTTTAACTGCAGTTACTCAATGCAATCACCGTCAACATGGATTAACTAGGCAGGTAGGTAACAGGGTTAGAATATGAACATAGCTGAGAGTCAAAGGTTTCAATTTCATGTCCTCCAGTCTGTATTCAGTAGTCTTCCAATGTGTAAAATGTTCTGTATGACACAGCAATAAATCAGTATTCAGAATCTGTAATGTTATTCAATGAAAAAAGTAGAGCATATGTGCTGCTTACTGTATTTCACTCTTTTATATATAACTAGTCTTTGCCATTCATACATGCTTTGTACCTTTTGTAGGTGATGAGGTCAGTGCAAAGAACAGTCAGTGCATTGTGCATGGGCTGGAGGATCAGTGTAGGGAGAGAGGTATGTGTTAGTCATTTCAACATCATTTTACCTACTAACATTGTTAGAGGAGTGGTTTGATTTGAGCTACACCCAGCATGCATCTGCAAGGTAACAGCAATAGTCATAGTTTTCCTGTGCTTAACAATATATATTTAATTAAAAAAGTTTACATCTGATTTTGGGGCAGGACATGTTTACTGAGAGTAATATTTTTCAATGTACATCACAACCTTGATGAACACCAGTTCTATTTAACTGTCACAGTGCAAGTACATGTGATATTTTATGTGCTAGCTGATTGTGTTTAAGTTTTTTTTTTTGCATGGTAGGTGGTGACACACTTGGAAGTTTAACTATGGTGTTCAGAGACTGTTCTGTATAGTCTGCCTATTCACATACTGAATGGTTGTCTGTTGTCTCAGCATATGTACTGCAGTTAGCGTGCCATGTCTGTCAGGTACTTTACTTAAGCATGGGTAGTGTTTCTACCTAAATGGCTGAGGATGCTTTGGTTGCACTATACTTGTAACCTGTGTACAGGAATTGTTGTGCACATAGTCACTTGTGTTCTTCATTAGTATTTGCCTGTTACATAATCACTAAGCCAAATTACACTGATTGTATTTTGCAGATGCATACACAGGCATCATTAAGAAATGCATGTAGGGCATTGTTACATTAGTTGACAGACAGTAATGTGTATACTGCATAACCTAAAGGATTATATGTCACATGCTGTCATTTTATGATTGTCCATTTGTTTTAGAGTGTTGTGTTGCAGTCCATGTATTTGATGTTATGTCAGCCAATTACCATGTTGAATTTCTCATCTCATTTGCATATAATTTTTAATATTTCCCACTGATTTTTCCTCTTACTATAGCTTCATAATATAAATAGTTTATCTGGAGGCTATCATGACTCATTACTTGCACAGACACCTGGGTTACAGTTTTGAGTGATTCACATGTTCAGACCTCGACATAAGTGTGTGAGGGACATGTACAACATGGGAAACATAGCAACAGCAATATTTTTTAAATGGTCTGCTTACTAGAGTAGTAAGGCATTATCAAGTGTTATCTACTCCAGACTGCAGTAGTTATGTTATTTTTCAAGTTTTACTGTGAATTAGTAAGATGATACTTATTTGATAATGTTGATGTATGTCAGTATGTACCTAAGTGTCATTGTTGCATGCACAGTGTCATCTTATATATATATATATATATATATATATATATATATATATATATATATATAGCTGTGCATATGTTTGTCACACATAATGAGGGTGTGTGTGTGTGTGTGTGTATATATATATATGTATATATATATATATATATATATATATATATATATATATATATATATATACGTTCGAAAGACATGTGTAAATGGGTGTGCCTTTGGTTGAACGTCGAGCTGGCACCTCAGCGTTCGTGAAAATCTACTGCCAATCATCAATCATTAGTGGACCGGAGTTCCGCTGTGGCAACCCCTAACCGGCAAAAGCCAAAAGACAAAACAACAACAACAATATATATATATAGGCTGGCTGTGCATATAAAATTAATTTCCATAGATTACTTGTGTAATACATGCCATGTTGTGCCCTAGAGTAACCTGTTTATGTTCTGTGATGGTTGTAGTGGCACAGACATGGGTCACTATTGATATCAACCATAAATATAGATAATAGAACACTGTAAATATATTGTGCATGTGACTATCCACCAGCTAGCCTCATTTGTTATTATTATACACCTTATACATAATCATTATAGACAATATTATCTGAAAAATAGGTTTTAATGACACCTGTAAACTATGGTATTGTGCTTTGTTACTGGTATGCAGGAATCATGCTGAAGGCATAATACTTAATGCCTGTTACATTCTTTATATGTACATCAGTTTGTGTTTCATGACCACCATGTTTTGTACAGGAATGTGCAGACTGATAAACAAGTGGTTTTCATGGTTATGGCTTGGATTTATCCCTTACATTGCATATGTTGGTAGATTTGACTATGGGCATATCTTTTTGTAATGTGTCATGTTGAAGGTTTTCTGTCTGTGGATTGTGTCACAGTGAGTACATGTATTCATATAGTTGCAGGAATGCATATCATGTACTTTTTCTGTTAAGTGTTTCACCTTGACAGAGTGTGGGACTTGTGGCTGCACTTCTATCAGATGCCAGAGATGAGATTATGCCGGACCACTGCAAGATTACTCGGGTACTGATGATGATGATGACCATGATGGAGATGATGATGATGACAAAGAGAATGGTCCTGAATCTGCATGTGCAGTCATTTTAGATGCACCCCAGAGGAAATGTTGACCACCACCATATGCAGATGATTTTGGGACCAGATCAGGGAGGTTATGACCGATGTCTTTTGGACACAGATGAGGGACTAGATGGTAAATATTTTCTAGGATGTTGTGCAGGCAATGTGAGACTCATTTAAGAAAATAGTCCTCAAGATCATTTGTGATGTTCAGGCCTATCACGTTGGGCCCTCAGAACTGCAAGTATTGCCTGTGTAAAACACTTGTGTACTGTTGCCATCATGGTTTTGCCATATAAACAATTGTATAAACATTTGCACTGCATAGGCACACTTTTGCATGCATAACATACTGCTGCCATGCTTATGTGATACATATCCAGCCGTACAATGCATATATCATGTGACATTTTGCATTATGCTGCACCTGGAGCATGACACACATTATCACATTAAACATGTAGTAATCATGCTGATGTTCATGAAATGCTGCACTTGCTGCATACATCCCGCTGGTTGGGCAGGTGTGGTACTCCTTACATGTCAGTGTATGTGTGTACACCTATTCATGCAGTGCAGCATATTGTTCTTATGCCCATTAAATTGTGGCCCTGTGTGCCACAGTTATGAATGTTGCACTTAACATGCCACTACTGATGCAAGAGTTCCACTGTATAAGTGTGTGGAATTTACAGCAACTCGTAAACAACATTTTCCCCATATTTCACACCTAACACAGTGAGATAGAGATATTTTGTGGGTTGCTGTGTCATTTCTGTTCACCAACGGGGCATGTCCTTGTCCCTGTGCTTTCTATGACACTATTGTGTCATGTTGTCACACTGGCATACTGATTTGTGTGTGCCATGTATTGGTTATGATGGTGCCATGTTATATCCTTCACTTAATGCATAGACCACCATTGTACTGTGTATGTATACATCGTGGAATTGCTGCTTTATACAACATTACAAAATGCCTTCCTTGGCTTCTGTCATATTTACACATGAATTGCTTATTCACATACATGCCTATACTTTTGGAACTTGTCTAGATATGCACTGATTTATGTACATGTCTCTGCAAGTATTCTGATCAGTACAGATACCCCATTGTACTTGGGGACTGTGAACATTCATTTAATCCATGTTCCTCTGTTGTACTGTTGTTCACAGGCCTGTCCTTTGCTAAATCATATCTGTGGTTCATGATGTATATGTGTGTGTATATATACATATATATATATATATATATATATATATATATATATATATATATATATATATATATATATATATATATATATATATACATATAAACATAACGTATATCACCACAGGTGTTTTTCCACCTTTTTGTTGTACATTGGTATGACAGTGTATATGTGTACCTAATACTTATTCTTAGCTTGTGTACTTATGTCTGTTATTGTTTGATGATTGCTCATTAGTGTGTGTGTGCTTTTTGTACATGGACATGTTTAGTGCTATCAGCAATGCAGTCTGCCCATGTGACATACATTTGCCATTTGCTTTAATGTAGCTTGGGTGGACTTCAACACCACCCTGTTTAGTGTACACATGCATTTGCAATGTGTCCCCTTACATAGTGTTGTCCTGATTTGCTTTGCTTTGCTGACATGTCCTTCTCAATTTGGGTCCATGTTCTCCACATCCCTTCACCCCCTTTGTAGGTTTGGTATATATCTCGTACATATGCATGCTATACATTAACCTTCCCTTGCATTATCATCCATTGTCATATAGTTGTATTGTTAGAATGCCACATTGTGCCAATGTTTTGGCCATTATACACATGCAAGATATATGCACACAAGTTGCTGGATATTGTTTGCATTGCATCCTTGTTCCTCTTGTACTTGTGTGTTACTTATTACTCTGAGTAATTTGTCATGCTTCATGTGCACAACCCAACTTTCCTTAGATAGCATTAATCGTACATTTCCTAACATTTATTATTCAGTGTCATTAGACTGTTTATGTGTACTGACATTTCTTTCTGATAGGTTCCTATTAGGCCAATAAAGGTTACACGTGTGTCTACACCTCTGTGCTGCCTCTGACATGGCATATGTCTGTGACATTTGCATTCCTTTTGATGTCTGTTTGGGTTGTGTACTCCTACTTGTGTATGGAGCAGCCAGCCTGTTGCTTTGCTACAGTACTGCTGTGTGGCACTTTGCTTGGTTGTTTGCCTTTCACATGTATGGCCAGAATTTCATGTGCAGCATTTGCTCATACATGCTGTTATTTGACTTACACTTGCACTACTGACAGAATACTTGGGTACTGAATTCAATATCCAATGTGTATTGTGATCCCTATCTTCCTTTACACTATGTACCTGCTATCAGTCATATATATTCAGGTATGACTGTCACATAGTTTGCAATATGTTATAATGTCATAGTGAATAGTACACATATATTTCTGCATTTCACCATGACTGGTATGCATCCCTACCATGTTTGTCAATTTTCTGTTGTCCTTGTTATAGACTGTGCTGTCTTTACCTTACCTTTCTTTTATGCTTATTTCTGACATTTGTCTGTCATGTCTTGTGATACTTGTTATGTGTGTTTACCTGCTGTTTTTCCCATCTCCTCCTGTTTGTCGTTTCTTTCTTTTTATTTATCCAAATAAATAAATAAATGGGGCCTTTTCCCACAAAGAGAGAAAAACTGCCCATGCCCCACTGACTATGCCATTCCAACAGACCTTTTGTGTGTGCCGCTTTTTTGTCTGTATCCCAAATCTGCTTTTTTATCTCCCTATTTTCTTGGGTAGGTGCATTGCTTGTGTTCACCATGCATGTTGCACACACATTGTTACATGACTGCCCTTCACATTTATTAATTTTTTTTAATTAGAAATTTTGCTAATTCCATGTTTTCTGAACAATATATTTTATTGGCACATGACTGATGGACACATATATATACTTATTTGTGGACCTACCGGACAGATTGCTGTAGATATGAATTCCTTTACATCAATATAACGTGTTGGAAAATAATGTCTCAGAGGCCAGAATTGTTAACACTGACCTGTGTATTAACTGAGTATGCCATAGAAATAGGCCTAACACACGTATAAGGAGGATCCCCCATGAAGGGAATTATGTACTTCAATATTTTATTAGTTATGCATCACATAATGTAGGTATGTGTAGTGTTACAAACTTGGGAGCAAAGTGTGACGTGTAATACTCTTGTGTGAGGCACTCATGCCTGATAGTTATTGTGCAGACAGATAAGAACAGAAGCAAGACTGCGCTATGATGCAACATATTTTCCACAGCTGTGTATTGTCAGCATCTGCCATAGGAGGTAGCAACGAGTATTGTGACAAACAAATTAAATTAATGTGAGGATTAAGTAAGGATCCCTGATAATGAATGTTATATCAGCACATCAGACTGATGGCAATTAAATGAGTATGCTGATGTGCACACAATTGTGATCAGTCATATAGCAATGATCTGTGCTCAAGGAAGGTTTCTCTGTATGTCTGAACACACAGCACCCAAGAACTGAATCACAGTTGTGTACACCACAGTACACAATGCATTTGCCAAAGTAGCACTGTTACCATGACATTAGTAGAACAAATGTCTACTGCCATGAAATCCAAAGCTACTTTCACATGTGTTCATACAACATATCAAATGATAAGACTGACAGGGTCTATATCACAACGTTGAACTAAAACAAGTTAGAAAGTTGTAATATCGAACCCTAAAGACCGAAAGTGGAAAATAATGAAGCCACAGCACATCAATATTTTTTTCCAGGGAAAAAAATCAGTGAGCCATTTTCGGGGCATTGTTATTTCCTCCACTGTGGTGCAATCTCAGAGTTGGTATATTTAAGTAGGGGGGTGTGGGTTTAAGGTTAATTTTTTATTTTCTTTTGTCATGGAACAGCGCTTTTTTTCCCTGGGAAAAAAAACGCTGTTCTGTGCTTTCAGTTTTCTTGGGTTTCGAACATAACAGTTCGATATTACAATGATCAAACATTTGTAAGTCCGACGTTGTGATACAGACCTGACTGACATGATGTAATGGTTGTTGCATGACATCAGTACTTTCAAACAAAATGACACCCTATGCTAGAATTGAACATCAAGCTGTACAACTACTCCAAATAGCAATAAAGCAATTAATCACATTCACCACAGTGGAACTGTTATCACAGCTGATGAACTCCACCTATGTGAAGTCAGTCAATCAACTGTATTGCATTTGTCCATAGTTTCAATCATCTAAAATTGATAGTGGAAGCCTCTGCCACTTTATATGTACAATGTATAATTGGGGAGGATGTCTTTCATGCTAGGTATACCCAAACACACACGTGGTCCCTTGCTATTGTCACTGTGATGGTAGACTAACAATTATGTCCAATGTGGATATAAGCCCATACTGGAACACATGCCTTAATTAGGCAACATCATACATTACAATGTCTGATGTTCTCAGTCCTGAGGAGGTACTTCACTACAACTGTGATTGAATGGCAATCTATTCAAATGACAGCATCAATCTGCAATACAGCCTTTCTAAAGTAAATGTAGAATAAAATATCTACCCATTAACATAGAACTTGTGGATGACAACACTGTTAACAAGAAGTACAATGACCATAAGCAGTGGCGTCAGGATTTGATCTATATAGCTAACATCACAGGCTTATGAAGGTTTGCTGAACCACAAGTACAACTACAGAGTTTTTTGATGACTGTGACACTGCACATTTCAATGGATAACCTCACCATTGTATATTACCTACATTTTTCTGAAAGTGTATCTGCACAGTACAAGCACACTGTATAGATATACATTATGTATGTGTATGTAGTATGTTCTGCACACTAAGAGGAAGTAACACATTCATTTCTGTATTCAACCTCACTACCAGTCGACTGACAGAATCTACATAAACGTGCATTATATGCACACACAATAGGAGAAGTGCAATTGCATGTGAGCCACACAGCATCTTTGAAAGGATGATATCAGCTGTGTCATGAAAAGGAGATGTGTGTACAAAATGACTTCAACAGCTATGTGGACTTCTAAATATTGTCAGTACTATGAGGTGTAATACAGTTCTGCATCCATTTACATACACACACACACACACACACACACACACACACACACACACACACACACACACACACACACACACACACACAAACCCATGAGAGTCTCACTGCTGTAGTCAAACTTCCTACTTATCGACTGACAAACTCCACACACAGGTATGTTATATGCACCTGAAATAGGATAGGTCTGATTTTAGTGGTGTGAGAGAATATTATTGAAATGAGGACCTCATCAGTGTGTTGCAGACACTAGACATTTGTGCACAAAGTGAAAAGTGGATGTGGAATTGATCTGATCATGTAAATGTTTCTCATGAGTGGGTATCAAATGAATACACCTGTTGAATTAATTCTCCACTAATGCAATGACCCCACCATTAGACACACAGAAAGTGATTTTCATGAGATTAGAACCCCTTACATCTATCTAGACAAGCTAGAGGATGCAGGACTTAATGCATGCCCTACTGCAAAAGTCTAAATTCAATAGTGTAAAAATACACTTTATAGAGGATGACATTAACCTTGTGTTGCTGAGAAGATGATGTTGGCAGAAAGGTCTGACATTGATGTGTATTCACTCTGCTCTGTTGTGTAAGATTTACTCCAGGCTACTATATTTTATTAAGGCCAGCCATAGTTAATGTCATATTTATACAACCCTATACATGCATACATATAAGTTGACTGCCATGAGATTAAAACCACCTACTGGTTTATAATTTATTTTTATTTTACATTTGTTTACTGGGATAGTCCAACTGGACACATGTCCATTTACATTGGAGGCCCGGGGAGAGAAGCTCCACATTCAGTACAGAAAAACAAATAGTTAAACAATATGATAACAATATGATCATCTATACAAAGCAAAAAAATGACAATAGATAAAATACAACTTTCAATACAAAACAAAGTCTGACACTAGATAAAAATACAACTTTCAATACAGAAACAGAAATTGACACTAGATCACTGACTATAAAGACAGACAGAGACTACTTATAGAAATTAGTGTAAGATTAGCATGAGCTAGTATAAATATTAGAATCTTGAGCAGAAAATATAATTTCTGATACTGTAGAAAAATTACAGTAGGTATAATTGGATATGAAGCTATCTGGCGTGGTAGAAACAGTGAATGTTAGGTAATGCATGGACATAGCTAGGAATTCATTAAGTGTAATTTAAGTAAGTTTTTGAACAGTGTAATAGTGGAGGCAGAAGATAAAGCAGGTGGAAGGTTATTACAGGATTTAGCTACATTATGGGAGAATAGTTCTTTACCTGCAGTGTTGTTAGCCTTAGAGATACAAAGGAGTGATTTGTCAGTGGAGCAAAGGGGACAATTTGATTTGTAGGGCGTGAGTAGGTGACTTAGTGCTGGGGTTCTATCAGGATGTTTCACAATATTGTAGGCAATGATTAGTTGATGGTAATTGAGTAGTTGGGGAAATTCTAGCCATTTGTAGTTCCTTTAGAGCCTGACAGTGATGGGTTCTCAAGGTGCAGTTATTAGCAAACTTGACAATTTTGTTGTAACATGTCACAAGTCTAGCAAGATCATGTTTTCTGATATGGGTAAGGATTGGTGCCGCATACATTAGAGTGGACAATAGATGGGTTTAGGCTAGGGAGATTTTCACTTGTTTTGAGAGAAAGTTTTTGTGTCTGTATAGTGTTCCCATTTTTATGGACTTTTTTTGATGGTTTGTGAAATGTGGACATCAAATAAAATAAGTAAATGAATCCAGGCCACAGGTGAAGGCGTAAAAAACTTTATGTATGAGCACTTTCGTCTGGTTAAAAATACTTCTTCAGATACAATAACACAAGTGCTACACAATCTTTATAAAGCTCTTCCCAATTACATTCAATTAAGATTTTAAAGAAACATTGACATTTAAATATTTGAATATTTAAAACTAAAAAATGTGTTACTTAATGAATAACTATTATCTTACAAACCCATACATGCTAAATAATGGCAAAACTCAAAAAACATTTTAAAAAACATTTTAAAAAATTGTTGTGGACATCAAACTGTAGGTTTTTGTCAATTTCTACACGCAGGAGTTTGGTGTGATCAAAGGGGTGATAATAGTACTATTTTTGGAAGTGATTGGGAAGGATAGGGAGGTAGGAATAGATTTGTTGGGGTGAAAAGAAACAATTTACCCCGGGATTCATGAAGCTTGCGCCAGGCACAGGCGTAGCGTAGGCGGAATAATGCCAAATATGGCCATCGAGCGATTCAGGTACGATCCAATACCACGTGCACTACCGGTGTATGCCAGAATTGCACAGCCCTCGGCATAGGTATGCTAATCACCCCATGTGCAGTGTTGCACAATGCAAATGAAGGCAGATAGTGATTCATGAAGTGGTGCAGGTGTAGCATAAGCCCACAGAAATGTAAACCGAAAAACATGGTTTACATTTTCCCAAACAGAACATCGGAGCTATGGAAGCAGACCAGATGCATGTATTACAAAGTTAACATATGCCAATGGCTAAATACATAGCCAATGGCATAAGAAAAGATGCACAACACCTAAAAAACAACATTTAATGTCATGTCCACAGTAACGCACAGTACAACCACAGGGCATGTGTGCGCAAACGGGAACATAAAGAAATTATATAAAAATGTCATAAAATCGTAATGTAATACAAATCAGGTTTACACCATAATACACAACGGTAGGCATGGAACACCACAACCAAGGTACAAGGGTTGCTAAGGGCCTGCAACAGTGTTCGGCGCGGTAACTATGAATTAGTAGTCAATGCCATGCAAATAAGGCAGATAATACTGAATCGCAAATGTCCCACCTGATGAAGGTTGTACCATAAGGAGCAGCGCTATAACACCGAGGAGTGGCTCAGAGGAGATACATGACATCAGCAGAGGGGTGTGCCACCGTAGCAGTAAGCACATTGGAGCAATGCAAATCTGGCCTGGCCGTTGCTAAGCAAAGCTGCAGGACAGGGGTGGGGAGGAAGGTATAGAATTGTTTAGCTGAGAGCACACATGGTGCCCAAAACGCATGTGTACGGGGATGAAAACGTGCCCGGAACCCAGTAAGCGGATGCACGTGGCGCGAACAATAGCACAAACAGGAAAGTCAGGGGAAGAAAAGAAGGAAATGCCGAAGTAGGGTAATTGGAGTACTAATGAGCAATCAACACCAATCAACTCACGGCGGCCAATCGACGGCAGCTGACAAGTCTGCTCAGAGAAACCTGCAAAACAGGATAGGGGAGGCAGTGGAATGCAAAGAAAGGAGGGGAGGCATTGGATTGCAAAGATAGGAGATCTGTCATAGCAGAGCAAAGCAAACCAACAGTAGACCGGCAATAGCACACATTACGCAAGATACGCCAGGTCTAGGAAAGTACAAATGAAAGCAGGCTGCTGGATGCATGCCAGAAAATGGTAGGTGGAATGTGCAGAAATGTAAAGGGAAGGTCAAGAGGTAATCCACGGCAGCCAAATGTAATTCAACACCAAAGGCACCACAATAGTAGTTCTGGTAGTAAAACACATAAGATACCCTGTAGCTACGATCATACATACACACCCTCTGACATCATCGGTGTTCACAGCACAATAGTATAAAGTGTGAAAGCACCCTACACACACCTGTGTATTCCCAAACACTGCACCATAGGTGTAAACACACGGGGAACTTTTAAAATGTACATGTTGGGAGCTGCCATAGCTGTGATTCATCAGCATGTGTTAGAGACTGATGGTGTTGTAGATGATGATGCCGACAACCACCGCAGGCCCCGAGGAGGAGAAGAGTGTTCAGACCAAGGGTAACCTACCAGGGGCTACATGATCTGGAGATAGTAGAGCATTACAGGGTGGACAGGGACATCTTATAGCAAATAGTGGAGCTGTGCCGGCCATGCCTGAGAACCAGAAACAACAGAGGGGAACCCATCCCAGTGGATACGAAGGTATGTGTAAGCATGCGAATACTAGCCACAGGTACCTTTCAAAGACCAACTGGAGATATAATGGGGATCTCACAGGCATCAGCATCCAGGGTACTACACCAGTTCCTGGATGCCATGTTACCCCATGCCAATGAGCATATATACTTCCCCCGAACTCAGGAGGAGTTAGCCAGTAATATGCGTCACTTCCACCGTGTGGCACGCTACCCGGAGGTACTGGGTGCGATAGACTGCACACACATACAAATCAAGTCACCACCCGGTGAGCATGGTAGGCGCTACATAAACCGCAAGGGATTCCACTCCATCAACTGCCAGGTCATGTGCAATGCCCAGGGCATTATTATGGATGTGTGTGCTGGCAGCCCTGGAAGCTACCATGACTCCCATATCTGGCATGCCTCACAGCTGTATCAGGTATTTGTCAGGGGGACATCCCACATGGCCACCTTGTGGGGGATGCTGGCTATGCACTGGAGCCGTGGATGATGACTCCCATCAGAAATGCACACACACACATGCAAGAACGCCATAATGAGGCACACGCACAAACCAGAATCATCATAGAGCGTGTGTTGGGGATGCTGAAATCACGGTTCTGGTGCTTGGACACATCTGGTGGAGCCTTGCAGTACTCTCCAGGCATGTGTGCCCACATCGTCATAGTATGTGCCATGCTACATAATATGATCCTGCAGAAACAGCTGCAGCAGGGACAAAATGGTGAAGGCCCTCATAGCCCACCGCACTTGCCAAGGCTATCACAGGCACAGAGGGATTCAGACCATGAACACACTGTGCCAGCCCCAGTAGGCAGATGGAGGCGTGCCCAATATGCCTACGCCTTGGCAAAGAGGGAATGTATAGCACATACTCTGACAGTGTAGGCCCCTACGGACTGACACACCTCTCCACCTGCACACACAGTAAAATGGATGGCACACAAACATGACCACCTGTAAATTGTAATGTATAGGTGGCCCACTGTGTGAATCCTACATAGGCAGCCCTCAAACATTGTACACACAACAGCTATCGGAACACGGAATGTCAACACCTGAACAGTACATGCGCCTATCAGCATATGGTGGTGCTGTGTGTATAGGTTCCCAGGTACATCGGTAGGTACACGGCCGATTGTCAGAGGCCATACACCAAACAGGGCAAACAGTGTCCGCTGTTGCCACAACATCGAGTAACCAACTGTCGCTTAGAGGAGCAGAGGCAATCGTGGGAGCACATGTGTGTAAGCACTGTTCTGCACACACTCAGCACGGAGTCCCTGCTGTGTTAATGAGGGGCTCCACATAATATAATCATGGATGTTGTGTCAGGGCATGGGGTGTACCCATGACAGGTATTCGTCACCCCAGCATGCTCCACCTACGGTCGTTTGAAGGTGTAGCACAGTATCGTGTGTGGCTCACTGTGATATACATACCCAATGCCGGAGCACATCCATTAAACATCACATGGACATACCATTAACTGGACTCATCAATATGTAAACTGAGTTACCCATGTGAGTGCAGTATGGAGTAACAGCCGTAGTATACTCCACGTACAAAACGACATAACATTTGTACAAATCCCAGATGGCCATGTGTTAAATGCAGTGACCGTCGTGCATGTTCCCAGTCCCACATCCTGCAAGGGATGTAATGTAATCCCGAAGGCACGAGTAATGCATGTCGGATGCAGGTCATCAGATCATGTTTAGCACACGTTAGCGGGAATATGGATTTCCCATTGCTGGTAAGGGACGTTTAAATACGACTATATGGATATGCATGAAACAGGGATAAGCTTCTCCGAATATCACGCAGATCACTGTCAGTGATGCCCAGAACAGGTGAAACCAGCATTATTCACCCCTGTACTAATAGCGCTTGCTCCAAAGGCTAAAACGACCACTGCCAGGTGTAGAACACGCAATCATGTATAGAATCACCTAACACTATTGCTAGCCAAGATGTACCTATGGTAGGGTTGCCACCTCTTCAAATGACCAATGTGGGACATACATCAGATGTCTGCAGGCCAACACATACACCCGGCCAGTATGAAAATCAGAACTTCACTGTTTTGCCTAGATAAAAGCTCATTCTTGTAATGTTTACTTACTTATTCTGTTTCTATAACATATAGGTGGTTCAGATACAGAATAACTGTTTTATGCAACTATTACATAAACTATAGGAAATAAGTATGTTCTGAAATCTCAGGACATTTGCCATGTTTGCAAATATTTTGCAGGACACAACTACCCAAAGAGGGACTGTCCCTCCCGCAGAGTGGGACAGCTGGTAACCCTAACCTACGGCAGGTGTGTAATGTGACAGGTACAAACACAAACGTGCGGAGTCCAGGAAACAGTATACACCAACAAGTACACAATGAAAGGTGTAGCTTGCCTGTCACTTTCCCCGTCAGATATATATATATATATATATATATATATATATATATATATATATATATATATATATATATATATACACACACATATATACATATATATAATACAGATAGCAAGGGCGATAGAGTGATATATGTTGATATATACGGATTCAGCGATATCTGCAAATATATATAGATAGGTCAACGACATTCTTAACAACTTGGAGGTAAAAATAAATAGGATACCGCCAACTATGGAATGTGTAACATACTGACATGCGTAACCACAAGGCTGAAAGACAGAAATGAACACAGTACCGGAACAGTACAACCGCGAGTAATAGTATGATGATATGAAAGGACATTTAGTTACCTCTGCCGGTGTTGCAGTCCACGTAGGTACTGTGTTCAACTGTGTTTGTGAGTGCCGTAGTCTGTGTATGTGTGTGTGTTGAGGGTGCCATGTGCATCTCCGTGTGACTGTAATGTGTGTGTGTGTGTCCACATCATGTGTCTGTTAGTGCCAACTCAGAGGAAGATCATTACAGTAAGTGTGGGTATAGCTAGCCGTAGGCATACGGTTACCACCTGTCCCACTTTAGGAGGGACAGCCCCTCCCTGGGCAGGAGTGTCCTGACATAAAACATTACAAAGGGCAAATGTCCGAGATCGTAGGACATTAATATGTCCCATATATAATGTAATAGTTGCATTAAATAGTTATGCCTGTATGTAAGAAACGTAAATGTTACATGCAATATGATAAGTAGCCAAAGTTCCACAACAATAGGTATGTATTGAGGATAAAAGTATGTGCTATCCTGTGTACTGACCATGGCTATGTGTTGGCCTGTAAACACCGCTGTGTGTCCCGCAAGTGTCCAACAATGGCCATATGAAAAGGTGGCAACCCATGGCAAAGAGGTTCTGTTGCCAACACAACCGCAATGACTGCAAATATCTGGGACAGAAATACATGGGATAGCTGTCATGTAGACATATCCCTTTACATATCGCTGCAATTCCAGAGGTATGGAAGTATCAACCTCACCTGCATACTATATAGAAACCAATTAACAACGGCCCAATGTACAATCCCGTAACATAAGTCTACTAACTGATAGCTCTTTAATTAGGGACGGAGCCCACACACATATATATGGTATATGAAGAAATGCAAGCCCCACAAACCTGTATATGCTACATACACCCACCGACATCAGCCACACTAGAAACTATAGCAATACAGATTGTAATAACAGCACAAACATCCAGTCAGTCAATTACATCTGCAGAACCGTCAACATACCTTGTGAGAGACACAATTAAAGGCGCCATGCAAAATTGCAGCCGTTGTATAATGGAACAAACAGCGATGTTACAGGTTTTGTTTCCAATAGTCCGTTATCAGACGTTGGGATGACAGGTACACCCACATGTTGAACCACATACTCTAGCTGTCACACACAATCCACGGGGGACATGAATCCAAAGTATACTTGTCTCTATGCATAGCAGTTGCAATTACACATAACAAAACACAATGCAGGCCGTCTCACCGAAGGTAGGGCAAATGGGCAATGCCCAAGTGGAGAATTCAATTATACCCCACTGTTGCCACGTAATTGGCAAATGGAGTAGCTGCACAGCTGATATGCAAGTAATTAGTCACTCAGGAACACCAATTGGCGGCAGGAAACCACATGTTACAGGTATCGACGTATATAAGGATGACTTGCCAGACATTCAAACCGTATGCTCATACAAAATACCTGTTTAAGCAGTGTGAGAGAGATAGAGACGAAAGTCCGTAACGATAACAAGGTATGTAGAACACTCGGTATGTAAGTTTATGTATAGCATGTTTTGTATTAATGATTTGCTGTATATATAGCCTGGTTTGCATTAATTAAAAGTGTCCACAATGCATAAAGTGGGAAAAGGGATTTATGTAGTGATGTCTTGCTGAGCGTATTTAAGCTTGTAGAAACTGTGCATCCAGCAGTGGGCCACAAGGTACACATCACAGACACCACAAGGGATGCTACATGAGGGCTTTAAACAGAACAATTCCATATAACCCGCTGTCAGTGGTAGGGTATGTCCAACAAGTACGTGCTATAGCAGGCAATAGTATATGTTGATATACTGTCACAGTAGGCATGTGTATGGGCATATAACGACAATGACATGTCCAAGGTGGTCCCACTGTGCAAGTATGCTTTGCATTATGGGATATTATGTAAACTATGTGTAATGTATAGTATTGCAGTTAGATATGTCAGATATTCTACACAGTATGACAGGCATATCATGCATACCAAAGGTATCATCTACTGGCATGTACAATAACAGGATACATATGGCTTGTAGGCATGGGACATTGTAATAGCATGATAGCTAATCTAAATGGAAGGGCTACCAAGTAACCATGCACAAAGGACATGTAATAGCTTCACAGGTTCATAGTGTGGTACTATGCAGTCTGGCAAGTCTATGTGTAAGCACAACTACAGTGTTCATACCAGTGGCACCTCTCTAGGGTAGTGTCCTGTGAACAGCAGAGCCATGTGTTACCTGCACCTTTGCACAGTACAGCCACTGCAGTGATCCCTGGCGTACATGTGTCTCCCAAACACCAAGGGAGGTATCACATGAACAGTGCTACTGAGTGTCCCTGCGTGATGTACATAGGACTCATGTTCCAAAGCATGGTGAGTGTCCGGTTTGGGAATGTAACCCTCAAGCACATCCCACTCATTGTTGCGTGTGTGCACATATCCATGAGCATGTTCCTCACAGTGGCATTTGCTTATGTCGCGTATGTGGAGTATATCCATTAATATTGTTGTGGACATGGGCCCTGTCTGTTCAGCAGAGGTCACCCCTGAGTATGTAGTATGCAAATGAGTACAGACGTTGTGTCCGTAGTTCAGCTGCATACTTTAACTGTAGGAGCTCAATAAACGTCATGGCGTGTTAATGTTGTGGTATGTAAAGCTGTAATTGTTGTGTAAGGTACACCCTAAATGGGGTAGTGTACCCTTAAATGTGTGTAGAAGTCTTGAGTTCAGAGGTACAATGGGTGCCTATGTATCAGCTACACACCCAGTACAGATAAGTGTGGCCACGTAGAAGGATATCCACGCCACAGTGGCAATACGGTAACCACAGGAGTGGGTGCGACATACGTTTATGCTACAAACATATACAATGTGACATGTATGTAGGGGACTACCACCTATGTGATAGTCAGTGGGTGAACTGTGTAATGCAAAGGTGATGTTCATGCACCTTGTGTCATGCAGCTTGAGGCCATGATATTCATATCTGGTATTTGTCACAGTGACACCCATATGGATGGAGTCAGTATCAGCTGGTGGATCAATCATGGTGCTTTGTATGCAGGGGTTTGTAAAGCTAGGCAGGGAAAGTCCCTCTGTGCTAGCCTGTACCTCAGGGAAGCATATATTGAACATGAGGGGCCCTATGACTGAGAACTGTGGTATGCCAAATGTAACTGAAATGCAGTAGGTACTATGGTATGCTACCCTAATTGTGTGTGTCCTGTCCGTGAGCCACATTGCATAACATCCTGAGACATAGGGTACAATGTGCAGGTGGATGTGTATGTTGTCAATACCAGAATGGAGAACGGTGCTGAAAGGCAATGAGAGGACAATGTAGGATGTGTGGACTCCCGTACCATCATCAACTACCCTGGTAACTGTATGAAAGGAGTCCACCAGGTGTAGGGGCCATGCTCTGGCGGCATCAAAGGACCGGAGCCCAACAATGTCTCTGTGAATGACGTCATTGATGATGTGCCCCATAGCCGTGCAGAACAGTCCAGTCAGATGTGTAGGACTATAGTCCCACTCATGCATTGTGGTGCCACCTGTGTGGAGTGTGATAAATGTTGCTGTGTGCCATTCAGGGGCCACAATGTCTGATACAAGGCTATTACTGAATATGGTGGCCTAGTGGGGAGACATGTCGTTCAGAGGTTTGTGGACATCACAGCCAGAGACTTTGGAAGGTGACATGGGGCCAGTGTCCCAGGACATATAGAGTGCAGGTTAGTACTGTGTAGGTGTGACAGCAGGGACACCGCAATGTTCCTGCATGGATTCTGGCCCTGTAGTGAGTGAGAGGGTGTAATGTTAGCATTGAATCCATCCGCCAGCATGTTGCCAACATCACCTGGGTCTGTAATGTTCCTAAGTGACTGTTGTATGTGAGAGCAGATGTGGGTATTGCCATTGACTACTGACATACCACCATACTGCCATGTGGTACACCCCGGAATGTGTCGCAGTAATGTTTACGTAGCTAGTCTTGGAGTATGTGATGAGGGATCCTGTGGCCCTACCGAGGCTGACCAGTGAGCTACCACACCCATGGCATTGTACACCACTGTGCAACAGCCTCCACCTGTTGTTGTACATTATGTCCATGGAACTTGACCACCAGAGTGGCGTCTGTTATCTGGTGTGTACCATCATGGCTCTGTGTGGAATAGCATGATCCATGCAGTCGTGTACATGCTAATGAAGTGCACTGGGGTATGTTTCAGCATTTGTACGTGCATTGTCCATCTGCACGGGTGTCATGACGTTAACAGCCGCTGTCATAAGATGTCTGTAGTAGGTGTTGTAGTACTCATGTACTGTGTATACTGTGAAGAGTGTGGTGCCGGGATGTGGCTAACAAGGTTGATTAGCATATGTTTGGAATCCACCAATGAGGGGATTACCCCAGGTGTGGAACACCAGACACATGTTGGTAGTTTTCATGTCAAGGTTAATGTTGGTCTTGGAGGTGGTATGTATGGGTTGATCCAGCCGAGTGGAGGTTATGACTCATGGATGTGTCGGTACATGAGTGGCTATCCCAGTTAAGTGTGGGGTAGTGTCAGTTACACATCAGTAGTAGCTGTCTGAGCCCTACTGTCCAGTACACCAAGAAATGAGGTGTGGTAACCGTGGGGTATGTTGTTGAATCTGTAGCTTGTTACAACGTGTATAGCAGTTCCGGACACAGTTAGTTGCACGTGGAGCACCTCTGATGCATTGTGCTAAGTAACTAGCCAGGATGTGTGTACAACATAGTGGGATATGGGAACACCTCAGCTGTGGGTGTGCCGGTCCAGGTATGTGCCTGAAAGGTATGGTCTGTCTATAACCTGTCATTGCAGGTGTGCTCTGCAGAGCCTAAAGGCAGGTCCCAGTCACTGCAGAGATATTGGAGGGGTGCATTATAAGGTGTGCCTTGCCTGCTTGCATCACAGAGGAAGATGCAAGCATTGTGTCACATGACCCCATGTCTTGCTTGCCAGTTCCCGTTCTGCCGGTGAATGTTATTGGAAACTATGCAAGACAGGCAGTATAGAAGCAGCAAGAGCATTACATGTGATCTGTACTCCCAGGGCTGACAGGTGCAGGTCATCTGTGCCAAAGCATTGTGTTTGACCAGGTCAGTCAAAGCGGACAGATACCAGATGCCTGTGGAATGACAGCAGAACATAGGCAACTGTTGAAGTGACACAGTCAGTCGTTGTACAGTGGTATCGGGTCCGGATGAATGCATAATGCTCCCCAGGGCTTGGCCCACACTTTCAGGGCTACAAGACTGGTGAGCTATTGCATGTCCCTGCACACGTAGTCTGTGAAGTGGCATCTCAGGGCAGTCACACTAACATGGAGAATGACAGTCACATCGTACCTGGTGAGGTGTGGCATGGGTGCATAGGTTATGTTGCAGAGCCAGTTACCCGACAGCAAGATGTAAGTGACTATCGCCTTGTGTAGCCTGCTGTGTGGAACTGCAGTGTGACCGCCTACAGAGTCACCTATGACTGGTGTGTTGTGTATGTTATAACACCCTATTGGCTGTATGTGATGGGCACACAGGAGACTGTGGGCTATAAATTGGTGATGTTGTGTTCCATAATGGGGACTGCCTCTGGTGCCTACAGAGTATGGAGAGGTACTGCACAAGTTGTCCTCGTATGTGTGGTCTGTGGTGGAAATCATCTGAGACTATGTGATGAGTGGGGTGTGTTGCAAATGTTACACATCCCCACATGACTGTCAGGCAGTCAGGGTTGGTGACAGCATTACCCCCAGCAGGGCTGCATAAGTGCATCCCGCACAGGCTGTAGTGTCGTATGTTGGGAGGTGAGCATTGAATGTGTACATGAGACAATTGCTCTATTGCCACATGTATGACATATCCATCATATAGACAGGCAATAGCACTGGTACATGACAGTTGGACATGCCTGTATATACAACCATGTCTCACAGGATATGTGAGTTACGTGTGTACAACAGCTGTTGTGCCATAAGCAAGCTGGAAACTTTAGGACAGCCAGTGTACCTGTGGGAAATGGTGTGGAATGGGTGCTATATTAATCAGTAGCTCATGACATGCTCACAAGTTCTGAACAAGTGCCTAGCATGACCATACAATACAGATAGGGTGTTGAATAATATCAACCCACAAGTGGTGACGACAGTCATAATGGGTGGCACCTCACTATAACCCTGCTGAGTATGGTGTGCATGTCCATGAACCATTATCACTGTAGATGTTAGCAGTACAGATGTACAAGACAGTACGGATGTTTGATTACAAATACCTTTGTATGTCACAGGAGTGTTCTACCATTGGCCTGTTGACAGACTCACAACTACAAAAGGTGCCAGAGTGACATGTGCATATCACACCTGTAACAGCTACAGTAGAACAGGGTTAATGTGCTGTACTCCACCCTCATTGTAGCCCATACCACACAGAAAAATGTTAGGCATCTGTGTATGTAAGGATGTGAATGGCCATGACCTATGAGGAATAGATGTGTCAGTGTTGTGAACAACATACAGAATGGGCTGTGTTGATGAGGTGTGTGACATATGTGCACATTCTGATGGATGATATCAGCATTGTCACTGCTAGGTGAACATCCCTGTACCCATTAACTACCACCTAGGCTGTGGTCAACATTATGGACACTGTGTAATGGATGGTGATGTGCAGTACACCTCCCTGACTTTGTGATGTCTCCAGGCCCCTTAGGTAGTCATATGAGGTATCCATGTCATGACAGGGTGCCATCCATGAGCACGGAGATCATTGGGCAGGCATATACAGTACTGGGGTGACCAATATTGGATCACATATCACCTTTAAGGGGTAATGGCCATGCATGGATGGGCGATACCAGCGTTCACAATCCTCACCTCCACTATGCAGCATGCTGTCTACCTTGCATAAAGGCATCTGCTACACCATGATGATGGACATGCTACATGTCCATATCCTGATCTGTAAGACATACATCATGGACATCCACCATCCTAATACTAGGATCGCCACATGCTGGACAGATCCCTGTGCCATATGTGACATACTTCCGCCAAACCATGCAACCCTCAAAGCTGCACATGTCATCCCAGTCATACATGGTGTGATGGCCGCATGGTAGACGTAGTATCAACTGTCTGGATCAGTAATGTGGCACTGATGCACCTCGCGGTGGCATAATGGCTGTCTATTACAGCTAGGAAACCTTGCCCGTACATGCTTTGGTTGATAACCATCCCTGCGAATGACATCCGACAAGCCATTGTCCCATGTCTATCACATGTGCAACACAGGCGATCCATGGCAGGATGTTGAACAGCTGTACAGTGCTGTGTAGATGTATATGGCAAAACACATGCATGTACAGGTTTCCATGCGTATGTGTGCATTGTCACTGCTCAAATCCATTAAGGCTGTGTCTGTGTTGATATGTGACATATACACAGCATCAAGGTCAACAGCATTACCATGGACACATCCAGGCATGTGCAGATAGGAAAGAACACCAGTGCAGGCAAATACACATGCCCACATCAAGACAGCATTCACATGGAGTATGAGCACTGTAATGAGGTGACACACATATATGGTGATGATATCCAATGCATAATGGGTGTTACATGTGTGTGACACAAACACGTCAGTCGTGTCAGTGTCATGATGATTTGCAAAGATAACTGTGCAGATGTACTAGATGTCATAGAAATGAATGTGCAGAAGTATCTCTGTACATCTCTGAAACTGTGACCTGTCACCATCATTATGTCTTACAGATAATGCCTCGTACATGCCTTCCAGCATACAGCCGCCAGGAGGATGATATCCTCATCCCGTACTTCCATGAGAACTACGAGGTGTTGTTCAGCCATGTGCCACAGCATGCCCAGCAGCGGGACAACCTGTGGCAGGATCTTCGCAGGAGGGTGAATGATGTGGGTGGCCATAACCGCACCTACCAGCAGGTGCACAGACACTGCACGGACTTGGTACAACATGCAAAACAGCATGTCACTGCAATCGCCAGGGAACAAGGTGGAACAGGTGGTGGGCCACCAACCCAGGCCCCACTCACACACACTGAGGAGATACTGGCCAGTCTGGGGACACCCTCAGAACAGCATCCACAAACACTAGCTGCCAACGTGGAGGTGGGTGTCTCCCAACCAATGAGCCTGGAGTTGCCTGGTAAGTCAGTACTGCACATATGGCTATTATATCCCATTTAGTTGCATGTGTCACTGTACATTAAGTAAAGTAACAACATATGCAAGGCATGTGGACACACATGCTGCATACTACAGTGTGCTACCCTGTGTATGCACACATGTGCATACTTTATGCTATTATACAGGTGAATGTGTTAATATGCACAGTGCACCCTGTGGCTGTCATACAGTCATGGATAATGTTCATACTGCTGTGTCACCCCTATACAGGTACCTCTGTAGTGCCGCACAGACATGAGTCCATTGCAGGTGAGACTGTCATCAGTATCAGGCATGTTAAAGCATAGATCTATTTGCCATGTGGCCAGTTAACACTTGCACACTTGATGTTCGTTCCAGTCACAATATACAGGTTGCATCACCCATCATTCACACAGGCCACCCATGTGCAATATAAACAAACAAAATGATACACCGACTTGAAACCACAGTATTTGTCATTGCTACATGTGTGGTCAGCTGTGCATACAACGGTGGAGGTGTTCTACAATGGAGGCATATGTAGTATGCATTGGAACAACATGTGTGGTATGCAAACAGTACCACACAGTGAGCTGTGATATGGGCAGCCCACAGGTGTCACCATTCTGTTATATGCCCCTGCATTGGGTGCACACATTGTGATGTTCCATCTGACATGTCCCAGACACGTAGTGTTCTGGCTGCAATATTGTCACACTATCCCATGACCCATACCCCACATACCAAACATACAACCCGTTGTCTGCATAGCCCTGTGGATGGTGACATATCTGACATCTATGGGTGTATGTCATAATATACAACACAGACATGTGAGATAGATGGCCATCACACACATTTGGCCAACACATGTGCACACATGGCCATGGGGGATGGCCAGAGACACGTAGCCACAAAGTAGATGTGATGTGTATACACCCTGTTGCACATTGTCCACACATAGTCCAATTATAGCCTTAGTTGACTGATTATACAGTTGATGTGGTACACTGGACATCCTAAAAGCCTGTGCACAGCTAGTGGAGGTGTCACTGAAGTCTACCATATAAGATCTGTTGAACATCACAACTGTGTCATAGCATGACAGTAGTCACCTGTACGGCTTCCACAGACATTGACACCACATCAGGCCACAGATACTGTACATTTCCCTTGCTGCTGTAAGACATCACCATTAGCTGTGCACCTCGTGTGTGTGGTATATCAATGTCATGTGGGAAATGGTGTATTGACCATGTCCGCTATGTGTGGACATGGTTGCCAGGCAGCTAAGACCCTGTAGTTGCTGTGCAGGGGTGTCATCTGTAGGCCATCCAGTGACCTGTCACTTGACACAGCATGGTTTGGTGTGTATACACCTCAGCATCGTGGGTCACAATCCACAGTTATGTTATGGGTATGCATGCAGTTATGGCTATGCAATGTGTACATATTATGCATTGCACAGCAATATAGATGCCTCATAATGCCATGCAATGGCACAGTGTCTGTACTTCACACTGTATAGCAATGTAGACGGCTCACATTATCCTCCCGTGCTCATGAACATTTGCTAAACATGCATTCTATCTGTAGGGCATACAGACAACACCGCAATGTGATGCCCATTACAATGCTGTACATGTGTCAGGACACCATTGTGTCAGACATGTATGCATGTTAATGCACACATCAGCAGATTACATGTCAAGGTCACGTCAGCCATGTGTACTGTTATCCTGTTCTGGTCCACATGGTGTATCACAGGGATGCATGCATACTACCATGATTGTGTGAACTGCATGGCTACTGATATGACACCTGCTTGCTGTAGTATGCACCCCAGGGAGGTATGCTTACTAACACTATTAATGTCTGAGCTGCATGCACTCTGTTGTACCGCAGGCATTCTGCATGCCATCTGTCAAATCACATGCATGGTGTGTCTGTGTGTGTCTGTGTGTGTGTGTGTGTGTGTGTGTGTGTGTGTGTGTGTGTGTGTGTGTGTGTGTGTGTGTGTGTGTGTGTGTGTGTGTGTGTGTGTGTGTGTGTGTGTGTGTGTGTGTGTGTGTGTCTGTGTGTGTGTGTGTGTGTGTGTGTGTGTGTGTGTGTGTCTGTGTGTGTGTGTGTGTGTGTGTGTGTGTCTGTGTGTGTCTATTGTAATTTAGAGTCTTTCTTTGCATTCACAGGTGATGTAGGTGCGTTACCCTCCTGCGGTCCATCTGATGTTAGTGTCCCCACAGATACTAGCAGTGATGAACATATGCATGAGGTACAGGCAGGGTTGTCAGGGGCTGAATCTGTGCCAATGGTTGCCATCCCAGCTATGTCCCCCTCTTCCCCGCACACAGTTCTGCTGCCAACACATACTGCATCACCAGTGGCCCTAGAGGATGGACAGTCAGCGTCTGTTAGCATGGAACAGGAACATGTGGTGGCTACAGAAGGTGTGTCTACACACCATGGTGTCAGTGTAATGACTGCAGATGTGCCACACAGGCATGTGTCCGGTGCTGCTCATAGGAGGACCTCTGGCAGACATGCACCTGCAGGACAGAGTGCAGCAGCTGGTATCACCAGACGCATGTTCCAGACTGTAATGGCGGCAGAGGCACGTGCTGAACAGCAGAGCAGAGAAGGGCAGAGGCTGCAGAGGGCTGCTACCCGTACCCTAAATGACAACATCCAGGCAATGGCAAATGCTCAACAGCAGATTGCTGATGTTCTGGACAGGTGATTGGGTGACATGGTCAGAATCCTTGACCGTGGCATGGCAATCCGCGAGCGTGAGCTGTCTGTGCTGGAACATCTGGTAGGTGTGAGGTGTAGTTAAACAACAGAAAGCAAAAAACTGGCGAAGAAACAAACAAAAACGCCACACGACCTTGCTCCAGCAAAACAATCAGGCGAATCCCAGAGTGCTAAACGCTAATTTTATTTGTAAACGTTTTCGCCTTGCTACAAAAGCTTGGCTTCTTCAGAGTTCAAACAAAGCAAAATGAATAAGGCAAGCTTAAATACTAAAAGGAAGTGATGTCATAAAATAACCATTTTAAAAAACATTTTAAAATCTTTTGTTTTTTAAAAACCTTAATAAAAACATGTTTTAGTGTTTGCAAAAAGTCCCTCTTATCCAAAACTTATATTATATGCAAATTATAACCCTGACAACAATCAGAGATTAAAGAGTAAAAAATAATAAGTAAACACAACAGATGTGTCAACCCGTAGTAAAATCCTACCAACTAGTACAATGTGTGCACTATATAGATATTAAATATAAAGACCTTAATTCATAACAAAAAAGTTAACTTAAATAACTTTTAAGTTTTAAGACAGGTAAGATATTACAATTATCGTTCAAACCAGGAACATGGAAGGCATCTGTTCTAAATTGCCACTCCAGTTCCTTCAGTTCTAACAGTAATGGAAAAGGTCCCCCTCTAATTGATGGTATAATCTGATCTATAGCCATGAAAGAAAAGCTATGCCCTGAAAAATCAATCAGGTGCTTAGAGAGGGCGTTATTAGGATTTTCCGTCCTCATTGCATATACGTGTTCGTAAACACGATCACGTAATCTGCGGTCAGTCTTTCCTATGTAGTAAGACGGGCAGCAGTTACAAAAGGCAACATACACTACTGCTTTACTGTTACAATTAAAGGGCTTCCTTATAGTGTATTTCTTGTCCCTTATAGTAAAGGTCTGACCAACCTTAACAAGGTTACATCTATTACAGGAACCACATTGAAACATCCCCAGCCTTATATTAAACCGTGTACCAGTGTTGTTCATCTGTAGTAGTTCCTTCAGATTTTTACTCCTCTTAAAAACAAATTTGGGGTTACTACCAAATTTTTTAGTCAATAAGGGATTATTCACAATAAAATCCCAATTCTTCTGAATTATAGATACAATGTCGTTGGAATCAAAGCTGAATGTGGTAATATAACAGAGTGTAGGGTCAAACCTCCTTCTTTCAGTAGATCTATCATTTTCACTACTACAGACTATTTCTTGCCCAGGAGAAGATGTCAAAACCTCTACCTCTGTATTGTTTGATAAAATGGCTGTAAAAAAGCCGTTAACCCTTTTTGTAACCACTTCATCCAAAATGTCGTGTACAAATTTAGAAGGGTAATCTCGCTTCAAAAACATATCAAGTAAAGTGTTACATTCTGCATAAAATATATCCAACGTACTGCACATTCTCGCAGCTCTTACAAATTGGCCTTTTACTATAGCCTTCTTTTGTCTGCGAGGATGGTAACTTGCAAGTGTAAAAAGAATTGCAGTACGTTGGCTTTCTATAAATTGCTGAAACAAAAGAACTTGTGTGCAAATCTTTCTCAAGATTTACATCAAGAAAGTCAATACTTGTTGGTGCAAAGTTATAAGTAAATTTCAAAAATTCCGTTGTGGTATTGATTTCTGCCACAAAGTTATCAGCTACTGTTAAATCTCCATCAAGTAAAATAAAGATATCGTCAAGGTATCTCGTATAATACTTGATAGGTTTTACCAAATCACTTAACTTAAAAAGGATATTTTTCTCCCAGTAGCTCATAACAAGGTTTGCTACCACTGCTCCACAGGGGGAGCCCATGGCAATACCTTTTTTCTGTAAGAAGAACTTCTTGTCAAACATAAAGTAATTTGACGTCAAAACAATATCCAGTACTGCAGTAATAACATCAATCTCACCAGTTGGTGCTCCCATATCAATCAATAACAGGGCTATCCATTCAAGGGCTTCCATATGGGGAATGGAGGTGTATAAATCAACCACATCAACAGTGAGGAAATTCACTTCACTGTTGAAGGGTTGATTGTTAATAGCCTCTAAGAAAGACCAGGAGTCCTTACAAATCAAAGGTAAATGCTTCATATATTTAGAAAGCAAGTTGTCAACTAATTTGGCTGAAAAATAAGTGATAGAGGACCTACCATCTATTAAAGCCCTCATAGGGGGGTTTAGAAGGTCTTTGTGGATTTTTGGGATGCCAAACATCACCGGTATTTTGGGAAGTGTTATGTCTATAAAGGTATATGTATCAAGATCGATTTTGTTTTCAAGAAAAAGGTCACGGTAGTAACCCTTTATTCTTTTGTATGTTGTATGAACTTCATTCAAAGAAGCTTCAGCATACGCTGCTGAATCCAAAATGTTAAACATCTTTTCTTTATAGAAGGCATCCTCAAATACTACCAATCCTCCCCCTTTATCAGGCTTAAGTAGTCTAATAGTCTTATTACGAAGATTACTTAGCATCTCTATTTGTGCTTTAGTAATATTAGACTCAAATTTAGTCCTCATTCTGAAATTGTTAGCGAATAAGTGTCTCAAGTCATTCTCACATGCTTGTTCAAAAACAAAAAGTGCAGGGTGTAATGGTGGATTAAACACACTTGGAGGTTTTAACGATAAAGAACTATTAGTGTCATGAACCTCATTGCTAAAAAACAATTTCAGATTTAATTTTCTAATGAAACATTTCAGGTTTATAAGCTCCGTGGAAATATCTCCCGCTCTACTAGGGACAAAGGTGTATCCATAGGCTAACAGTTCAATTAATTCTTTTTCAAATTTACAATCAGTAAAGTTGTAAATTTTGAAGTCCCCACTTGAATTTGTCAGGATTTCAGGAACGTCAGCCCTAGCGTCGAATGCACCCTCATTCATTTCAATGTCATTCCCCATTTGAGTTCCTTCAGTTGGGCTTAATGTCATAGGGCTGTCCGAAGCAAGAACTATCTCCTGTTGAAACGTTGTCGTGGTTTCCGCTGTTCTAAAAAATCAGCATTATTGTTGTTATTATGCCAATTAGAGTTGTTTCTTTTATTATTAGTATAATAGTTCTTTATTCTATTGCTTCGTCTTGGACCAGCGGTAAAATTATTATGCTCGTCCTGGTCAACGCTTTCCTCATTAATGTTTGCATCCACTTGGTCGTGTTCCACAACCCCATTAAGTGAATTGACCCCAGTAGGTGCCAATCCCTCCCGTTCCAAGAAACGGAGTTTGGGATAAGCAGCATCCGATTGGTAAGCTTGCCTATCTCTAGCAAGCTTTTTGGTCTTATTTTGTTTAAGTTTAACAAGCATTGCATCAATGCTTGTTAAAATCCGGTCATAGTCAATTCTAAATGCTGAAAAATTCAAGTCTTCTTTTAATTGTTTGTCCAGCACCTCAATGTCCGGTAATAATTGAGCTATTTGTTGTTCATAATGTTTGGTAATCAATTCTAATAATTGAATACCCTGTGCTTGGAACAGTTCTTTAAGGTCATTTAAAAAAGAAGCTGAATTAATCAGTCCTGAGGGTGCAAAAGAATTGCGTAAGCCCTTTGGTATTAGCCCCTCTTGTGTGCATTGTCTAAAATAAGCGGACTCTAATTGAAGCTTCTTCAACTTTAAAACAAGACCATCAAAAAGCTTCAGTTTGTCCGACAAAGTTGTAGTATTGCTTCCATCATTCATACAGTTAACATTGTTGGAGCCACTGTTGTTAAACATAAAAGCCGTGGTGTCCGACATCCAATTTGTAATGTTAAAGGACCCACTTACTTGATTAGGAGCATCCAAGGCTAAAGAAGCTCGCTGCATCGGTGGACCGATATCACTGGCTGTAACGTTCGTTCTCAGTGCACTACGGCCAACAGAACTAGCAGGTAAAACGTTATTACGCACCTCCTGGCTAGAGTGTGCGTTCAAGCCTCCGTTGTTTGTTCCTCTAATGGAAGTTGGAAACAATTGCCCTGCTGGAATCGAGTCGTTACTAGCGCTCGTTGTTCCACTAGGAAGTGGTGGTTGTGGTAGTAAATTGGAACCGCTTACGGTGACATCCTTCCTTTCAACGGCATCAAGTCTGGCATTAAGTCTGTCAAGTTTCTCAGATAATGCTGCCAGTATAGATGTTATCCGGCTGGTGTTGTCCGAGTTGTTCTCCCGGTTCTCTTCAGTACGGGCATTGCCCGAAGTGTACAAAACATGTTCGGGTGCTGGGGCTATCAGGTCGCTCTGTGGCCATACGAACAAACTGGTAAACAACAGAAAGCAAAAACTGGCGAAGAAACAAACAAAACGCCACGACCTTGTTCCAGCAAAACAATCAGAATCCCAGAGTGCTAACGCTAATTTTATTTGTAAACGCCGCTTGCTACAAAGCTTGGCTTCTTCAGAGTTCAAACAAAGCAAATGAATAAGGCAAGCTTAAATACTAAAAGGAAGTGATGTCATAAAATAACCATTTTAAAAACATTTTAAAATCTTTTGTTTTTAAAACCTTAATAAAAACATGTTTTAGTGTTTGCAAAAAGTCCCTCTTATCCAAAACTTATATTATATGCAAATTATAACCCTGACAACAATCAGAGATTAAAAGAGTAAAAATAATAAGTAAACACAACAGATGTGTCAACCCGTAGTAAAATCCTACCAACTAGTACAATGTGTGCACTATATAGATATTAAATATAAAGACCTTAATTCATAACAAAAAAGTTAACTTAAATAACTTTTAAGTTTTAAGACAGGTAAGATATTACAATTATCGTTCAAACCAGGAACATGGAAGGCATCTGTTCTAAATTGCCACTCCAGTTCCTTCAGTTCTAACAGTAATGGAAAAGGTCCCCCTCTAATTGATGGTATAATCTGTTGTGTTTACTTATTATTTTTTACTCTTTAATCTCTGATTGTTGTCAGGGTTATAATTTGCATATAATATAAGTTTTGGATAAGAGGGACTTTTTGCAAACACTAAAACATGTTTTTATTAAGGTTTTTAAAAAACAAAAGATTTTAAAATGTTTTTTAAAATGGTTATTTTATGACATCACTTCCTTTTAGTATTTAAGCTTGCCTTATTCATTTTGCTTTGTTTGAACTCTGAAGAAGCCAAGCTTTTGTAGCAAGGCGAAAACGTTTACAAATAAAATTAGCGTTTAGCACTCTGGGATTCGCCTGATTGTTTTGCTGGAGCAAGGTCGTGTGGCGTTTTTGTTAGGTGTGAGGTGTAGGCCATGTGGATGTAGGCCAGCTACATCACCTAGTGCAGGTCAACGTGAGCATGCCACCTCACATGCCCACTCCCATAGTGCCAGTAGCAGTAGCAGTGCAGCTGGTGATGTGCTGTCCACACCAGGACACAGCAGGCCATGTGGACATGGCCCTGGATGTTCCAAGCGGGGACACGGTTCCAGTGGACATATGTCGTCGGACAGTAGCCAATCTGTACCTCTGCCTGGTAGTGCCCGTGCAACCCCTGGCAGGCACAGGTCACGTGGCCGTGGCCGGACACAGTGAGCTGTACAACCTGGTCTGTACAATCTGGAGCTGTCAATAATACCCTGTGTAGGCCTCACAAAAGGCAGAACTGTGTGCACACATACACACACACAGCAAAGACATCTGTAGGGCACCACAGCACCCACATGCATACTGAACAGACATGTCCAATCATATCACTGGCCCTTACCAACACACATGATGTCATCCATTGGTGCAACCTATGCCCCTGGCAAACATTATCACCCTGTGCATATGATGAAGCCTGTGCCACATCCCTGTCATCCACACCATCGGAGCAGGGACATGCTCAATTGGTTTGATGCACAGGGTGAACAGAATAGTGAGAAGTGTATATTACATTAGTTGTGTAAGAATAGTGAGAGAAGTGTATATTACATTAGTTGTGTGAGAATAGTGAGAGACGTGTATATTACATTAGTTGTGTACTGTTGACACGCACCAGACATACCATGTAGTACAGGTTTAGCATGCATTGTTATATGTTCACAGTATGTGTCTCGGTAACAACAGTAACAGCATGTTGGTAATAATGCCCTGGTTCCCTCCTTATGGTCTACTTGCATGTGCCTACAGGTAGCACTGTTTGCAGTCTCCCATGTGTAACTGTGGAGTACTCACAGGCACATATGGCAATATCAGCATGCTATACGTAGCCTCAGCCTGACTGTTGGAAAGTCTAACATACCACAGATGTTCACACATATACTGATCCAGATGCATGTGGGCAGTTTAATAGGCTACAGTGGCTAGAGATGTGACATCCATACCAAGTCACATCACAGGTATGTTGACATGGTGCAGGGGTTGTACATAGTGGTCTGGCCAATGATAATGTTAGAGGCCACTTGATAGCATGAGGCCTCACTGTGTAGCAGTAATACCCTGTCACATTACAGGAACATGCTCACACTCATGGGGTCAACAACACTATAACGCACACCCCATAGTGTTGAGGTGAGGACCCTTGCCTATGTGGTCATTACCCTCACAGTACTGTGCACCCACACACCGCGACACAGAAAAAGAACATGTACAGGTAGCCAGTGCGGCTGAGACCGATGGCATCCACAGGGTAGTGGACTGCATCACCATGAGGGGTTAGGGATCCTGTGTGTTCTGTATGGTAGCATACACCCTCACTCCATGCACCAGACAGCCATACATACCTACCTACATACACACACACACTGTGGAGACTGCAAATGTCGAACACATATGGATAGCTGATGTGTGTGATACACACACCACACCTGCCTACGTCATGCTTTCCACACTGCAGTATGTACAGACCTCTACAACAGTGCACAGGGGTGTGTAACAATTGGGATGTATTCCCCACCATATGTGGCATTTATGATCACACAAGCAAACACACATGGCAGTACTGTGAATGATACACCTGCTATATGATGATATGTCTGACAGGCATGCAGCAGTATTAGCCGCATTATGTGTACCAACATTACCTTCGGCAATTGTGCTGCTATATGCACACGGGAGGATGTAAGTGTTACAGGTGTCAAGTGACGTACTGTCGGTAACACCTGACCGCTGTGTAGGTTTTATGTCTCCACCGTCAAGCAACGGTAACATAGCGTACTGTTTGCACATGTAATGGTAGGATGGCGTGTGACACACCTGTGAGCCGTCCCCGGCAAACATCCATCTACACAGGTGGATCACCACTTTATGTACACACATCCATCCATACCTGCTGTGCATCCTACCGTACTGTCTGTATGTCACCATATACAGGTGTCAATGATGGGGCTGCATTGCAACTGCATGTTGTAGTTAGGCACAGATGAGTTACTTACATCAGCTAGTGCACATGTATGGTAGCTGCATGCACACTACAGATTGTACATGTGTGTTGGTCCTACATGCCTGTCATGTAGCCATGTTTGTATGCATTGCAATTGGTGGACATGTGTGTTGACATACATAACACATGGTGTCATGGGTAACTAGTACAGAGGGAATGTGTCCTCAGTCAACATTGCTATCTCATGTACTGTTAGCATTCAACAGCCATGGACCCACCTTCCATTTGCGTGCATATGATTGCTGTAGCCACTTGTCTGCACGGAGGACAGCAAAAGCTATGCTATGTACATATGTGTTGTGTGTGTGGTCCATGCACATATCCACTGCAATTACATGTATGACATAGGTTCATAGGTTCATAGGTTCATACTAGGCTATCTGCCCTCGGGCAATTATAAGCCTAGCCCGATTCTGTATGGCTTACGCCACCCCTTGATTTGAGTATACTGCACCCTTTTTAAGGTTTAGTTTACTGTGCCTCTGTCTAATAGTGACACAGGAGTAATCCCTGGGACAAACCTATGATCCCCCATCCACCTATCGAGATTCTTCTTGAAGAGATTCAGTGAGGTGCTCTGCCTCACATGAACTGGAATTCTATTCCAGAGCGAAGGGAGCCTCTGGGTTATCAACCTCTCCCTCCAGCAAGTTCTATTTATTTCTGTGCTGACGTTCGAGTCCCTCGAGCGTGTGGCTCTAAGGGATTTAGATTTACTGAGGTGGATCCTGTCCATTAGTTCTGGATTTGACATAGCTTTGTATGTCAGGCATAGATCGCCTCGAAGTAGGCGGTATGCAACTGAGTAGAGCTGGAGTTTTTTTAACCGAGCAGCATATGGCATCTGTTTGAGACCCTTGATCCTCTTGGTGAGATACTTTTGGGGTCTTTCTAATTGCTGCAGGTGTTGGGTAAGGTACATCCCAAAAGTGGCATTGTATTCTATGATGGGCCTGATGAGGGATGAATAAAGGGGCACGATTACCTCTCTTGATCGAGATGTGAAACCCTTCGTGATGATGTGGGCTATGTAGAAGGTCTTTCTAACCACTTTGGCAATGTGGTTTTCAAAGGAGAGATTGCTATCAACTTGGGTCCCCAGGTCCCTAATAACTTTCTCTGTACTTAATGGGTTTCCGCCTATGTGGTAATTTGTGGGCACATTGTTTTTGCCAAAGGGTATGACTATACATTTTTTGGCATTTAGCTTTAAACCATGGCGCTGGCACCAGTTATCTGTCTCTGTGAGACCTTTTTGAAGGATGTTTGTGTCAGCTGGAGATTTGATTATGGCGCCCAGTTTGCAGTCGTCTGCGAACTTGGTGAGCCATAGTCCTCCCACCTTTGCCTGTACCTCGGAAAAGTATATACCAAACAAGAGTGGTCCCAGGACAGAAGCCTGTGGGATGCCACTTGTGACCAATTTCGAGTCTGACATGGCTCCAGCAACTCTCACTCTGTGGGTTCTGTCTTTGAGCCAATTTGCGACCCATCTTGTGACATAGGGGTTTATATTTAAGCTGGATAGCTTATCTATGATGCCCGAGTGGGGTATTGTGTCAAATGCCTTTGCAAGGTCCAGATAGGCTGTGTGGACTACCTAACCTTCATCTATGGCTTTGGTGACTGTTTCAAAGAAGTCAAACAGGTTCAAAAGGCAGGATCTGCCCTTGACAAAGCCGAACTGGGTAGGATCTAGTGTCTGTAGGTCCCCAATGTCTTTGCTTATGAGCTCCATGATGATCCTCTCCATAGCCTTGCAGACTAAGCTAGTCAGGCTTACGGGGTGATAGTTTCCAGGGTCCGTAGCGGCTCCACCTTTGTGGAGTGGGACCACTGTTGCTGTACACCATTCTGTGGGCACATATCCTGTAGTGAGGCTGAGATTGTATAGCTGTTTTATTTGAGGGATTGGTTATACTTGGAGTTCATGTAGGACACAACCTGGGATGCCATCTGGTCCCATGGAAGCAGTGTTTTTTTGCTTTGGAGAGGGCAGCCTTCACCTGAGCATCAGAGATGTTTGGGAGGCAGCCCTCTGCCGGGATAGATACTTGCTCTTTGGGGAGGGGAGAAGTTTGCACTGAACCTGTCTGCCAGGATATTGGCAATGTCTGTGGGTTCAGTGTATTTTTTGTCGTTTAGAATCAACTCAGAACAAGTCTGGGAGTTGCATCCCAGGTTTCTAACATAACTGAAAAAAGCCTTATGATTGTCTTTGGTGTCCTGTGCAATTTTTCTCTCGAAGCTGGCCTTGGAGGATTTTATGAGGGATCGTAATTTTTGCTAGTACTGATCAGAGATGCCTTCCTATTAGGGATTTTGCTCTATCATGTAGTAGCTTCCTCCTTCTGTTGTACAGTTTATTTATTGCAGGGGTCCACCAGACTGGACGCCTGCCTTTGGATGATTGGGTCTTGGTTTTGTTTGGGATAGCATGATCCATGCATTCCTGGAGATGTCCGTAGAATGCGTTTATATAGGATTCTGCAGTTTGGGCCATACTTTCCACTGGCCCTGGGGCCTTGAAGGATTCCACTTCGGTTTTGAGAAGTGAGAAGTTCGCTTTTGAGAAGTTTTTCACTGTGGTTTTCTGGGCTGGGGGTGGGGTTGTGATGTGGACATCCAGTGAAATTAATTTATGGTCTGATCTTACCAATGAGGGATATACTTCTGGTGTGGAGCATAGAGTCCCCATGTTGGTAATGATCAGGTCTAGTATGTTGTCCCGTCTTGTGGGAGTGGTGACTAGTTGTTCCATAGCATTTGAGTTTATAATTTCCAGGAACCTTTGGGCTGAGGTGCTGGGGCTTGAGTAGTGCTCCCAGTCAATGTTTGGGTAGTTGAAGTCGCCCAATATAATGGTGTTCGGAGAGATCTTCATGTTCTCCAATGTTTTCAGGAAAGCCGAGTGGGATTCCTGACTTTGAGAGGGTGGTCTGTAGGATGCTATAAACTGAAAAGCAGTCTTGCCCACTGTTAGTTGCACATGGATGGTCTCCGATACTTCGTGCAATGCCACTAACCTGGAGGTGTGGATATCCTTGATAAATATGGAAACTCCCCCTCCTTTTGTGGTTCGGTCCAGGTTTTGGGGCCAAAAAGCATGATATGAGGTATAGCCTGGTAGTGCTGGAGTGCTCTCTGGAGTCTTGAACCAGGTTTCTGTCACTGCACAGATATTGATGTTCTCCATACTGAGGAGAGCTTCGAGTGTGTGCATCTTGAGGTTAAGACTTCTGGTGTTTAGCAGCATTACCCTTAGTTTCTTGTTCCTTGTGCTGTCTATGGGGGTGGGTTTGACTTTGAGCCTTGCCTAAAAAAGGCACTATGGGGGTGGCAAGAGCCTTTGCCAATATCCGAAAGCCCAGTGGTGACAGGTGCAAGCCGTCCCTAGCGAAGCAACGTGGCTTGTCCAGCATGTCATCCCAGGCTGACAGACACTGGATCCCCTTTGAATGACACCAAAATTTTAGCCAATTGTTAAAATCGATCATTTTGTCTTTGTACTGTGGCATCATTCTAGGTGAGGTTAATATGCTGCTCAAGGTCAGGGTCATACCAGCCTGGGCTACATGATCAGAGAGCTCCTCTATGTCTCTTTTCATGTAGTCCAGGGAGGTACGTCTCAGGTCATTCACACCAGCATGTAGAATGACTGAGTCATATTTGTATTTGCTTTGGAGTGATCTGAGTGCTTGCATTATGTGGCGGATCCTAGCACCTGACAGGCAGCTCACCGTGACATTCTCTTTATTTAGCCTGGTGAGCGGGACGTAAGTGTGTCTGACAATAGAGTCACCTATTACAAGATTATCAGGTGTGTTATTCAGCCTTAAGAGTTGTGGCTGCTTGGCACACTGACTTCGTGGGTTATGTGTTGTGTGTGTTTTGTTTTGAGGTAGCTTTTGCTTGGATGTCTGCTTTGGAGGTCTCTGTTGCTTAGGTAGATTTTTATTTAGAGCCTCCGAGTATGTTTTTGTGTATTTATGTGTTTGGTTCGCTGATGTGGTGGGATTATGTGATACTGCTGCAGTCATCGCGCTTGGGTTGTCCTGCCGTCGGGCGGTCCCGCGGTCGGCCCGGGTTCCGGGGTCTTGGCCCGGCGTCGGTTGCTGTTGCTTCTTCCCTGGTGTCAGTGTGCCAGGGGTATGTGGGAGGCATCTGATGCCATTTTCTTCAGTCTTTCTTGCTGTGCGGTGCCCGAAGCAGAAGCAGTTCGCAAGTGATGGTCAGCCGACTCCTGAGATTTTCGAAGTCGAATTTCAGATCCGAAGTCTTCATTAAAGCTAAGTACCCCATTGGGGAAACTTTTCTTGCCTCAGACCGATGTCAGAAAAAGTTAACAATTGTATTTCTTGTTGGAAGCAAATACCTCATAAGGACTTTCATTCTTATTGTATACCTTGCCTAGGCCCAGACCACAACTTCACTGGTTGTTGATTTTGTGCTAGGTTCAATAAGCGAACTATAAAGTGACACTTTGATTTCGCATGACGCTACGGTAGGAAATTTAATGTGTGTTTGTTGGTGTACAGCAACAGTCATCTGTCACAGCTGTGTAAGACTCAGGGCCCCTGGTATGTGTAGAGCCAACCTGGTTATGTACAGTGGTATCATTGCAATGCATAACACATGATGGAACCCTGTCGGTACATGTGTAGTCTGCACAGTTGCTGTAGACCTATGTACAGTCCACTGGTCATGAGTCACACGGTGTTGTGTTAATGTATGGTTGTGTATTGCTAGTCCAATGACATGGTGATGTCTGAGGGCTACATTGTAGATTGTGGTGTGTACCTCTGTGATCTGCACCTGAGACATCTGTGATAGCTCCTGAGTGTGTACTGGTCAATACATGTGAGTGGCCTTCATGTACGTGGGGACAGTAATACCATACTTTGTCCTTCCGTGTTTTGAATCCGTGCGCATGCAAAACGGCCCGTTGCAACTGCTAAGTGTGTGAGCATGCCCAGTACGCAGTTGTGTAGATGGACACACAGTACATTCAAAACTGCGTCCTTCCATGTTTAGAATCTGTGTGCATGCACGACGGCCCTTTGCAACTGCTAAGTGTGTGAGCATGCCCAGTACGCCATTGTGTAGATGGACACACAGTACATTCCAAACTGCGCCCTTCCATGTTTAGAATCCGTGTGCATGCACGACGGCCCTTTGCAACTCCTAAGTGTGTGAGCATGCCCAGTACGCCGTTGTGTAGATGGACACACAGTACATTCCAAACTGCGCCCTTCCATGCTTAGAATCCGTGTGCATGCACGACGGCTCTTTGCAACTGCTAAGTGTGTGAGCATACCCAGTATGCCATTGTGTAGATGGACACACAGTACATTCCAAACAGACGTGTGATACTAAGCATGTGGGCATGGCCATTGCCATCCTGTATAGCGATGGTGGTCATCCAGGCAACAGATGTCCATTTTCAATGTCACGATGGATGCCTACATTGAACACACTGGTTGCTGTCTTGAAGGGTGCACTGTCTGTGGCGCGTCCCCTATCTATGTAGTGTTGTTGTAGTGCTCCGTAGATATTTAGTTGCCCTGATCACACCACTGCCGTGTGTTTGTCTACGTCTACCTTGGGACAGTAATATGCTTTCAGACTGCTCACTCTCTATACATTCCCTATCGGCGTCCTTGCCTTTGCGGATGATGTCACCCACCTAGAAGTATGCCTCTGGGAATGCTGTGTTCAGTAATCTTGGTAGCGCGTTCTGTAAATGCGTAATGCTGTAGTGTGATAAGGTAGTTAGGTGTGTGTTCAACTCCCAGCCCTGCCGTGTGTGTGTGTGTGTGTGTGTGTGTGTGTGTGTGTGTGTGTGTGTGTGTGTGTGTTTCCAGCTGCCTGGGGACACAGTAATGCTTTTAGATGCCTCACACCACATACATTCCCTATCGGCGTCTTTGCCTTTGCAGATGATGTCACCCACCTAGAAGTATGCCTCTGGGAGTGCTATGTTCAGTAATCTCAGTAGCGCATTCTGTAAATGCGTAATACTGTAGTGTGATAAGGTAGTTAGCTGCATGTTCCACTCCCAGCCCTGCCAAGTGTGTGTGTGTGTGTTTCTAGCTGCCTGGGAACACAGTAATGCTTTTAGATGCCTCACACCACATACATTCCCTATCGGCGTCTTTTCCTTTGCGGATGATGTCACCCACCTAGAAGTATGCTTTTGGGAGTGCTGTTTTCAGAAATCTCGGTAGCGCGTTCTGTAAATGCGTAATCCTGCAGTGTGATAAGGTAGTTAGGTCTGTGTTCTAATCCCAATCCTGCCATGTGTGTGTGTGTGTGTGTGTGTGGGTGTTTCCCGCTGCATGACAACAGTACATTGCTTTTACACTATTCACTCTCCATAGAATCCGTACGGCATCTTTGCCTTTGATGCTGATGTCAGCAAGCTAGATGTATGCCTGTGTGACTGCTGTGATCTAGTAATCATGGTAGCATGTTCTGTACATGCGTAATGCTGTAGTGTGATAAGGTAGTTAGGTCTGTGTTCTAATCCCAACCCTGCCAAGTGTGTGTGTGTGTGTGTGTGTGTGTGTGTGTATATATATATATATATATATATATATATATATATATATGTGTGTGTAATATGTATGTGGATATTAGCACTATTGAATGTGCTGCATTATCTGTATGTGATCACCTTGGATGTATCTAAATCTGCTATGGCTTTGTGATAGTGCACATACTGTGTGCTGTAGTGATCCTGGGTTATAGTTGTGTAGAGACCAGTTATTTTGTTGCTGGGTATTACAAGGGACATTGAAAACAATGATAGTACAGCACCTTTAAACGGTCATGTGCACATCTCAGCAACAGTCAGCAGTGGTTATTACTTTGGAGGATGAGTATGGCTCATATAACTATGTATTAAATGACAATACTATGCAAATCAGGTTAACATTACTGACTCCCGTTTATCCACAGGTTGTGATACAGATCCCAAGAATGTATGTGTATACATTGCCAGGTACAGGACTGGAATATTGTTGAATGCATGGAGGGGTGTCCATGGCCAGAAATGGCGATCTGTACAGCCTGGCAGGTACAGTCTGTGACTGTCCCACAACCTTCTGTATATGGCTGACACATGCTGAAACTGTGTACATGCAGACACACACATAAAACAAATAGCTATTGATAACACATACACACACACACATTGCATCAACATTGGGCCATGCAAAAACTGTTGTCCCTCACACACACACAAATACATACATGTTGATTGGATGGCTCAATGACAGGTCCTGGAAAAGAAACAACATACCCTGTGCATATGATGACACCTGTGCCACCTCTTGTAATGTGTAACATTGATGCAGGAACAGACTAACATGGTGCTGATGCACAGGGTGGCTTCATAGCACTGTAATAATGTTAAAATGTTGTTAACACAAAGTGTGATTTCCTTCTAGGTGTATGTAAGCAGGCATGATGCATTACAGCTATGATCATCAATGTAGTATAGTGTACAGCACTGTTAATTCTGAAGATTTATTATCCATCCATGTGCCATTTGACTGACGTGTGTAGTATTGGCAACATGTGTTTCAGAGTGTGCAGTACGTGTGTGATGTGTGTAGTATAGATCTTCATGTATTTATTTGTGAACATGGTGAAGGTGCACTGTCTGCATGTACATGTATAGTGGACACATTGGAATGGTGACATGCTCTGTATTACATACTGTTAACATTTCATAGTTTATATTGGTAACCAGTATACATTATAATACACATATTGTTGTACTTGTCTACACATGTGTGATTGCTATGGTTTTACATGGTGCTGTGGGTGATACTGTTACTATCTGTGATTGTTTTGCATTATGGTAGTAGACACAACCTCAACAGTCTGAATAACCAATTGTTATATGATATCTTCACAACTGACCCACACATGTAGGACACACAGTAGCATGTGGATCCTTCATGTACTATACTATACCAGTAAGCACTGGTATTGACCGCCACACATTGCTGGGACCATTACTGTTTGACATATAGCCATGTTAGTTACAAGCAAAGACAATAGGGATATTCCTGTCCACATCTGGAAATTCATACTGTGGCCTACAATGCATTCTGCACATGACACAGTTATTCTACACAAGGGTATCATACAGACAGATACGTGTTATCCAACCAATGCTGTAAACCTATTAGGCTAAAAAGAGTTAGTTATCCACATTTACTAAACATACTATACCAACAGTAACACATAGGTATTAGACCCCAATATGTATAATGGGTAACAATGTGTACATATAGACAAGTGCTATGTCATTTGTCATTTGATATTTGCATTTACAATGGTATTTTGAAGTACATCACTGTATCACATAAGCAATGAGAGGTCGGCATGCATATCCACCAAGGTGGTTGTACAACTATGATGAATGTCCATTATTGACAGACTTTGCTGTGTTTGAACGGTTCTGCAGTAAAACACATACATGAACAGTCACTCACACTATGTATATAAACTGTCATGTGTGTGTGTGTGTGTGTGTGACACAGATGACCTAGGCCACAGACAATTCTGGTACATGTAGTTGACATGTGCTTTAATGCTCCACCAGATGTGTCCAGGCACCAGAACTGTGACTTGAGCAACACAAACACATGCTAGATTACATTTTCTGTTTGTGCGTGTGCCTCATTATGGCATTCCTGTTCATGTGTGTGTGCATTTCTGATGTGTGTCATCAGCCACAGTTGAACTGCACATCCGGCATCCCCCACTAGGTGACCATGAGGGTTGTCCCCATTGCCAAATGTTTTGTACAGCTGCGTCAGATGCCACATATAGGAAGCATTGCAGCTTCCAGGGCATCCAGCACGCACATTCAATATTATGGGCTGGCCATCACACACAAACCGCCACTTCATGTAGGGGAAGCCCTTGTGGTTGATGTAGGCCCTACCACACTCACTGGCTGGTGCTTTCATGCATATGTGCGTGCAGTGTATTGCACCCAGTACTCAGGGTATTCCACTATTGTGTGGAAAAGACACATATTGCTGCCCAATACCTCACGTGAATTGGGGATATATACATGATCATTGACATGTGCTGACATGGCATTCATGAAATGGTGCAGTACCCTGGATGCTGATGTTTGTGAAATCCACATCATATCACCAGTTGATCTCTGGAAGGTACCTGTTGCTTGTATCCTTAGGGCACCACATACCTTGGTTTCCACTGGGATGGGTGTCCCTCTGTTGGTTCTCTGTGTGAGACATGTCCTGCACAGCTCCACAATCTTCTGCAAGTGGTCTCTGTCCACTCTATAGTGCTCTACTATCTCCAGCTCATGTAGCCCCTGGTAGGTTACCCTGTGCCTGCACACTCTTCTCCATCTACTCACTGTGTGTTGCTGAGCAGCATTCACATTGGCACAACCCTCCGCATGTTGCATATGTTGACGTATAATAGCAATGGCAGCCCCTAACATTATGTTGTCTCAGTTAAGCTTTTTCAGTTTTCACTTCTCTTAGTATACTACAGTGTTGCAGTGTGTCTGAGAAAAACATGGTGGAATGCTGTTTGTAGAGTTGTAAGTGCTGTGCTGTGCTGGCCTACTGTACTGGCTGTGTAATATGCTCATTATGATTGTTTTCACCTGCTAGCTGTGGTAGTTCTCCTTGGTTAACTTACTGCTATTTGTTTACCTTCCTTTTCACTGTCTGTTTCCACAGTGATCAGTGCTGCGCATAGGAGCACAGTAAAGTGCACATCCGCTTCCACGCGCGCACACGGGCTTATACATGCGTACAAACACTTACACTGGCTTACACAACACTACACAGGCTTCAACAATCTTACACTAGCTTACTCATTCTTCAACACGCGCACACGGGCAGACATGCATGCACACATGCTTACTCGGGCTTACAGGCGCGCACAGGTGCAAACACACTGTAAGCAGGTTTGCAAGAAACTTCAGTGATATCCATGGCGTACACCTAGGAAAATCATAACACGACTCTTCCACTGATGAGTAACTGACAGCAAACATGTGACACACTGCTCCAATAAGATTACAATGTTTTATACATACACACTCATGATGTCACCTATGTTCTACGCTGACAGTCCCCTTAACCTACTCTTACACTGTAGAGGCTTGGCCCATATGGCATGACAAATTGTGATTCACTATCCTCAGCTTCAATTGCATAGGATTGCCTACTAATGCTTGGTTACATCTCTGAAAGTGCGCTTCCACACGTAGCAACCACTACTCAGTAGCCATGTTGTCTTCAGCTTGCCATTCACCTGCATGGCGAACTAACTTTTAACTAACATTACAATTTGTATGTATATTTTACATATTTTTCTTGTTTTGTAAGCGCAGTGAGTATTCGCGCCACTGCGCTAGGCTTAAACACCAGAGATCGGGGGAGGACAACTAGAGTTTTATTAATTTCCAATGGAAAAACATGCCACTGGCCTTATATTTGGCAATTGGCATGCTTCTTCAACTAAATTCATCCTTTATTTGCAGCTGACATTGCTCCGTTTAGCTACTTGCAGAACATTACTCGGTTAACATCCGAGTACATTTCTGCACATAACTCTACTCTTGCACGGACAGCTTACTCTTTCATGTATCGCAAATTTTACATCATTTGCATAGCTTTCACCTACAAATGGGGTAATTTGCATATCCTAACATTGTCCGTGCAACGTTCATTTTAGGGGCTGTCTTACACGCCCCTACAGGATATTGCTGAATAGCTCGGCAGACATCTTGCCTTGCTCTACTCTTACTCTACACGTATACGCCGGCCAAGGCTTCTTGAATCCTGGCCTAAGCTTTGCTGTGTGCTAATATGTCTATTTGTGGAGTATGCATGGCTGTAGGTATGTTTTGACCTGCTACATCTGACATTTCTACAGAGCAGCTCCCATTTTCATCATTTGTAGAGGTGACAGCCCTATAGGAACTATATATACAGCTGTGACATTTGACAAGTCAACACATACCTGCAGTCAATACTAAACTACTTCAGCGCTTTTCATACCTTCAGATTTTTCTTGTAGTAGTATAGTCGATAATACTGTTTCCTATAACATGTATCTGTTTCTGATACAAGATATATCATTTTATTACACCACTACACACAATATATGAAGAAATCACAGGCCAGATGCCATTACATTCCTTTTGTAGGACACACCCGCCCAGAGTGTTGTGTTCCTCACAAAAGCCAACAGGTGCTAATCAAAACATATTCTGCTATCATCTACCTTATGTGTTTGCCGGTATTTATGCTTTCCGTCAGTGGCAGAACTCACATGCGAGTGTGGGAGACTGAACACTGTATCGGGGACACTGCATAACACCCTGAGGGACACATTTATTCTGTTTCTATTAACCTTCCACATTGACTATCACAGGGCATAAGTATTCATCACATTTATCGAGGTACATGCTTTTGACTTATACATGTTTTGTCATTTGTCATCATGTCTTTCTTCACACCTGTCCACCTAATCTCACTAGTTCTGTACATTTATTTAGGACAGGGTTACCTTCATACCTCTCAACTGTACACATTTTGGGTAAATGTCCCGAACTTAGACTTATAATTTTGTTCCTTTTTTCATAATATTGTGCCTTTCTGGTAATTTAGTGGCAAGTCATTATGGACTGTGGAGTTAGACAATAATGACAGACATTAGTAGTTTATAGTTAATAACCCTCAAAACATTCATACTAATGAATGATCCATTATTCTATCAACGTTCTAACTTTGTAAGAGGAATATTTAAAATATTCCATATTTGTACTTATTTTAAAATGCCTTTGTCCAGATGTCTTATTCTGAAAGGTTGAGAAGTATGGTTACCATCTTAGTCGTACGCATGTGCGTCCATGATAATCGCTTACAAGCCACTGATATAAGTCCCTACATCTTCACCCAATGGTTTACACAATATCCAGTAGATGGGTTCTTCATTTTTGGAAGATATAGGCGTGTGCTATACCCACATAGGAATATTAATCACTCCCATGGGGAGGACCTAATAAATCTGTGCCAACCAACACCTAGGCCCATTATTGAATACCCATGATTCCCATACCTGACACCCCTCCACAGTAGTCATAAGACATATTTAATGTGAGCGATAATAAAGTATGAAGACACTTCTAAGCACTATCCACTCTCCGCGTATCGGGACATATGTCATACATTCTGTCAACCCATGTGTTATTACACTTGCACAAGCTACTGTTGCATGTACAGCTATATTGTAATTGCAGATGACACTTCTTTGCAGCAATCATTACAGGACGGTGCCTATATAGATTCACAATTTTTGGGGTCATGCAAAGGACACCTATATCCATGTTTAAAGAGTAGAACTTGCAGATCTGGCACACTGGTACTTTCCGGGCAATGGTTTGGAAAGCAGCAGTGTATTTACCTTTATTGCATGTCTGTATGTCTATCCATAATAGCTATGATGTAACCTATTTATGCACATGTGTTATATCTAGAAGGACATATGTTTATATGTTTGTTATGTATATATCAATTAATGTTGTACGTGTTTGTATATATATATATATATATATATATATATATATATATATATATATATATATCTGTACATTCTTTATTTCATATATTTATTTAGTTTAAGTCTGTGGATATATATCTATACACAAATGTATATATCCATATATAGAAATAACGTGTAGAAAACAGCATTCATTTGCTATGCTGTGAGCGGATTACACACGCGCAGGCGCACTTGCATATCCTTATTGTGGGTTACATATGTTTACTAAGTCTTTGTGCTTACGTGGGCTTTATTACTTGTGACAGTACCAGTAAAATATCTGTAATCCGGTTAACAGACATATGTGAAACACATATTCACCTTTACATATTTAAATGTCTGTACAGCACAGATGCATTCATTACACTTTAACATTATATGTGCTGTAGTCGTAGTTGAACCGGGACTGCATTCACGTTGGCCGGATGCTGTAACCACTATACTATTGGTGTTCTGACTCATTTATATGCATACCGATAGTACATAGCTACATTAACATATGCCTCACTGCTTCACTTACAACACAGGCATCCATTCTCCTGCTGGGAAAAATGAGGTACTACATATTACACATTTCCCTATTCCCTACTGCTCTGGACCCAAGCTGCATATTTAATCAATCCAGGGATATTCAGAACTCCAAGGCTTATAGTCCTGGCACATACAAGGCTTTGATTGTCAGGGTGTTCATGTGGTGATCTGGGTTTAGGCTTGTCCGCCTGGTGAACGGAACTGCCCTGACCATGTTCAAATGTCAGACAAAGCACATGGACAGAGTTTGTCCATTTTATACATTTTACCTGTGTTTATAGACTCAGGTGTTTGGGCACCTGTCAGCAGCTTATTATGTTGGCAATATATAATATGGGTGGGGGTGGTTACAATACATAATCCATGGTGAGTGGTGTTCCCATTCACATTTGACTATTTCCTGTATTAATTCATACGAGGATTATTATTTTGGACATGAATTAACTACAGGTATGCAGTAGTACAGTAAACAAATGTGAAGGTTTGTTACTGTAAATATGTATGGACCTCTGTAATACTCGGGAACTACCCCACATCCTTCACAACATTTCATGCTAATGTACATACTATTATTCTGTGAACTTTCAAAGTTTGTGAGAACAGTATTTACATCTGCCCCTATTTGTCCACCCATCATTTTAGTCTTTGTCCAGATTTTGTTGCTGTAATAGGTTGAGAGGTGTGGTGTGATTGAGTAGAATAAATTCTGTTGATAATTCATGTGGGGAGACCTGCATGGTGGACAGGTGTTCCATCCTGCGTAGTATGTTTTGCATGTCCGTCTAGAAACTAAACAGTACCGTGACTACACATACAACTTTTGTCCAGATGTGTACAGTACTAGACATCGTGGCATGTAAACAACTCTGATGTTTAAACAGGTTACTTATCCCACGCGGGATGTACACACATTTTGCCAAAACATGAACGTGCGGGCATTTGGATTTACGAAACTGTGATGGGATGTTTACAAACGTGGGATACATAGTCCTGACACTGCCTAGGGTGATACTTTCTACTACATATGGGTAATACTTGCTATGTGTAGGTGTACGGCTGCGCAAGGCTGGTAGCTGGATTTGGTGGACATTCGGACATGGGTGCGGGTTATGTGCTATACAGGGGATGTTGCATATTGCATTATGCATGCATGGGTTCTGCATTTGGATGTCCCGGTTCCGCATATACCATCCTATGTGTATGTGCCGGTTACGTTCCTGTTCATGTGTATAGCACATTTTAATATTCATATGTTTGTGTGATTTTAGTATACGATATGGACTGTCAGGTTTCTTTACGATTGTTATATGGCCACAACTGCCCAGCTGTGTACTATCACTACCAATGTGGGACTGCTGGTGACCCTGCCCATGGGGCTGGAAGTGTGTATTGGTGGCGCGCTGACATGATGCGCTTCACTTCCACTGGGTATAACTACTTACAGTGCAGTACATTACGGACACACGATTTTAAATATCATTTGTTCCAAGGATGGAAACTCATATTGTGTTGTGTGCATTTCTGTTTGATTCTCAATTTTGTGTGGCCAGGAACTGTCTTCTATGCTTTGCATATGTTTCATTATCCACGAACACTGATAGGTGCGATTACTATTGCAGGCAGACTATAATATTCAGCAGTTTAGGTTGCTCATCGACAGCCGACATTGACACGCCTCCGGGCGCAACTTAGAAATGCCCCATGCACTCACGCACATTTCCTATGCACGTGGATGTGGTGGCACCGCACCTTCATTAATATGCACATGGCACTACTACACCATATATACGCCGCATGGCTGGCGCAGGCCTTACGCCGGCCTTGCGTCGAGCTTCATGAATCCCGGGGTTAGTCTTTTGGGGATTTATGATAAGTTGGATCTGAGTAATCCCACTTTCCACTAAGTTAAAGGAATCCTTAGTGAGTTGTTGTAATGTGGTAAGTGAGGGTGCAGAGCAGATAAGAATCAAATTGTCTGTGTACTGTATGAGTGTATCAGGCTGGGTGGAGATATGAAGATTGTTAGTGAAAAAATGAGAAAAATAAGAGGACCTACTATAGAGCCTTGTATTACACTTATGTTTGTTGGGAGTAGAGGAGATAGTATACCTTGCCATTGGACAGACTTCTGCCAATCTGACAGATACTTTTCAAACCAGGCAATAGTTGGATGGGCAAAGGCTAGAGAGGCAAGGGTGTCTCGAAGTAGAGAGTGTGAGACCATGTCAAATGCTTTTACTTATTTAGCAATGCCATCTAGACAACACAGTACTTAACACAAGCGCCACCACAGAAGTCTAACTTTTAAAGTGTGAATGTGCACTTTAAGCAGTATGACATCAGCATTGTTTTGCAGAAAAGATGAAGTTGGGAGAAGGTCTGACACTAATGACTCATGCTGCAGCATAAAATTATTTCTTGCTATGAGATTAGAACTCCCTACCTATCTAATCTAGAGGACACAGTCCTTAACGGAATTACAGTAGCAAGCCTGACTTTTACATTATGACAGTGCAGTGTTGATATAATTATGCTCTCATTCTGTGTCAGAGAAGATATTGTGATGTTGAATATTTTGTGCAAATCCATATTTGTTGATATGATGGAGTAAGCACAATATTAAAATCAATAATACATACATACTGCTGACCAATGTCAGCTATGCTGTCATTAATGCATACTGCAGACCTGAGAGTGACATGTACCTACCTGTCTTGTGTGCATGAGATGCACACACTTGTGAAACACAGGATGGATAATGAATAATTTGTGGATCATCAGGTTATGATGGTATTTAAATCTTAATGAGTGATGCTGATATTAGCAATGTCATATGCTCATGCAAGGACAATGTGGACTGTCAATACTAAGCAATACTTAATGTTCCAATGCAGGAGGAATAAAACATTATGATTTATGTGCTTCAAGGATGTATGTAGTTGTAAATCATTTGTAAGTGACAGTGCTGCAGTGCAAACCCATCTCCAGAATGAAGTGGCCAGCATGAGTTCATTAAACAAATTATAGGTAGTGAAGTAAAATAATCCAGTAGCAATACTTATTTTTGTTCCAAATCTCTCCCTAAAGTGCAGTGTTGAGAAATGTATTTGCGTGGATGCTGGCTAAGTTTTAGCACATACATGATTATACTTTGATGTATTGAAATGGGACTGTGAAGTATCAGTGTTTATTGGTGTTCAGTAGTGTTCCACATGTTGTATTACCCCTTTCCATGTTTAGTCCAAAGCTCATTTTAGAAATGAAGAGTTCTGCTTGCCTTCCCCATTTGTGCAATTTTATGCTGCAAGCAAACTGTGTTCTCTCCTGGAGGAAAAAGTGTACTACTTTAATTTGGTTTGCCTTCTATAGTGAAATAGGCTTAGTGCAATGCATGGCCATCACCACTCTGGGCAGTTCTAAGTAGAGAAAAATCAACCTGTTGATCTTCCTCTCTCTGTGGCACAAGGTGTAAAGTCTCTAAGCTAAATAAAACAATGGAGTTGAAGCAGGGTTAAACTCCAGTAAGCAGAGCATTTTACAAAGTTTGATAGAATGTGACTTATAATAACATTTTGTCATGACTTTATGAATATCTAGGAATGACTATTTTAAATATGTTGCTTGGCCAAATTGTGTGTTTAATACCTACTGAAATAATCTGTTATAGCCACTACATACGAGACATGGTTCAAGGGAAATCACAAATTAACTGGGTGGACAATGGAGTGTATGGCAAACACTCATGGCATTCTACAATAATGCATGCAATGACATTTAGTTTCATATAGCACAGTTGCTCACTGCCAGATCTCATGAAAATGCTGAGGATTATAACTGATCAAACAGAAGGGGCTTAGACATTTACACAGGCAACTCATTCACAGGAAAGGCACTTAATAAAAAACAGGCAGTAAGAGTTTCACCTAATGCTGGATTTAAACCCTGTCAAGTTAAAAAAATTAAGTTTAGATACTTGATCATTATCTCTACCCCCCCAACAAGGAAATCATACTTCAGAAAACTCAAAATCACACCTTTGAAGGGACTTTGATAATGTATTCTGCCAATGGAAGATGCAGGAATTATTTTTCAGTAATGGCGGTTTGAAAATGCCATAACATGACATTTACATCATCAGCCTAATGAATAGGCAACAGTAGAAATGGGTGAGAGAGAAGGGGTGAAGAAGAGACAAATATACAGACTCCTATGAAAGGGTGATGTTATGGGTAATTAATGGGCAGCAACTGCTGCTAGTGATTTCTTGTAGTCTGCCTTTACTCTATATTCCAGTAGTGCAGCTTGTTTAGGCACCTTTGCTCGAGGATAACCAGACTACTGAAGGTGATGACAACAACAGACCAACTTTTGCCATAGGACATGAACAGACATTCACTGTCACTCAGCACTGGTGTATGATGCCAATGCCTGTGCAAATGCAGATAGAGAAAAAAGTGAAGGCTTTCTTATGGGCCATTTTTGGCAATGAGTGCTGTCTGTGATTCTATTTTTTGACCAGATTAAATGGGTGACATTGGAGTTGATTGGAAGGTGGTGAAATGTGGGGGCTGTGATGCCCATGCACTGGCCCAGAAATCAAGGAGCCTCAATCCTCACCACTAACACCAGTGAGGGGCGTCCACATTGGGAAGGATAACAAGTACACACACAGTCATGTACAATTTCCCTTAAGAGCACACAACGATCACAGTCAGTCTGTGGCTGGTTTCTCTCTTTCTCTCCAGATACCCAGTAAAACACCCCACTGGCACAGCTATAGAGTGGGGTCCTTAGCCAGGGTTCCAAGCCAAGTCCTCCTAGCACTCTTTCTGTCTGACTAGTGCTTCGTGTCCCTGCCCATGTAGCTGACACACACATACACACTTTGAGATATGATTTATGTACAACCACACAGTCACTCCTGGGGAAAGCTGGCACAGGTTCACTAACTGTGCCCCTTCTGTCCAGGCTATAAGGTAATAATCACTGCCACCAGGACCCTTACTTATCAGCTACTAAAAAGGCCCTTACCAAAGGGTGTCCAATTATTACTGTGCAATATTATTATCCAAATGGTAAGTGTGACTGAACAGCAAGACTTACTTGGAGTAGCTTGGACAGTATCACTATATACGTGCAATGTACTCTTAAATTATCTCTACATAAAACAGCCACAGTTGAAAGGTTTAAAATATTAAATAATAAATAATAAGAACACAAGACAATGCTTCTTACTACACAGTGCTAGTCAAGAGTTCAGAGATCACAGAGAAATGATTAAGATAATACAGTAGAAAAGTTCTGACATCAGTACAGAAAGCAACTACCCTAGACTTCCTATTTCCTATCTATATCTAAGAGCAAACACAGTTCTAAAATAAACTTACATATAGAGCAAGGCAGTATTGGTGATGTCAGTTCTGAAAACAAATGCAAAATGCTCTGATTCTCTCTCTCTCTCTCTCTCTCTCTCTCTCTCTCGCTCTTTGTGTCCTTAAATTGATAACACAGTAAGGCTGACTCATTTCAGAATACATTATTATTCTGTTTCCCAGGGTAACAGAAACTCAAGAGTTTCACATCCCTTTTAATCTTGCAGCTGGTCAGGAAGCCAGAGCAATAAAAGACATTATACATGTAAATTCTAGCCACTAACTCTGGTCTCAAAACAATAGGAATAATTCCTTCATTCAGACATCTTGGCTCTGAGTTTTGAGATCAAACAAGTATACAATGCTTAACTTATCATCTTTCCTTCAGCAGAGTGCAATGTGGTTAAATTTTTGAAGTTCAACATTTACCATCATTTTCTTCCATTTAAGAGAACAAGCCTGTGGCTTATATTAATATTTACAAATGACATAATTATCTACAAAATTATATCTGGCTAGGTTGGCAGACTTCACATAACTTTACAGGTGCAAGTAGAGGAGAGGACACGGGAATGAATGGAGGAATTTGCAAGAAGGTAGTGGGAGAGGACCATAGCTATTCACTTCTTCACAACATAAATGTAGAAGTGTACACAAAAATTTCTGAATTTCAATTGTCAACACACCAAGAGTAGGTGACAACAACAGAATGATGTAGTTCAGCCAACTGTACCAAATCAAGTGTGCCAAGAAGGCACATAGACAAAGTGGAGAATTATGTATGGGCCATTATTTATTTATTTGTGGGACAGGTGTCAATGTTTTATATATTTTTTTAATTTCAGAGGGAGGGGAATGTTGAGGAAGGGACTTAGAAGTGTGAGGGTCAGGTATGAAGGTCAGGTAAGGAAACAGCTGCAGACATACAGGACAGACAAGACAGTCAATGATGGTGGCAGACATTAAAGGTTGGGGGACACCATGATTGGGGAGGGTAGGAGACATCAAAGGCATACTTACTTCATGTCTGTGAACAATGAGAATATAGTCCTCACCCTCAAAACTGTCATTACTGTCTCTTGTCTCAGTTTCCTGTGTCAGTGCTTGATGTGCCATTGTGTTGGCATTGTAATGAAGCACCTTTTCTACATGGCTGATTCAGGCACCCAGACCCCTTTCCTAGCCCTGTCAGCCTGTGGTGGGTGACAGAATCACCACCTCCACTACTACTCCTAGAGAGCACCAGTGGACCAGCTGCCATGGCGAGCAACCTGATGCAGATGAGGCAGGTAGGGCAGGGTTAGTATTGATAGCACTGACACCTTGGACCATAACGTGTTGAGTTTTGGTACTGCAACTGGTTGAGGGATAGTGGGCTAATCCACAGTGGTTAGTATACCCCTCTGTGCTGCATGTGAGTTTTGGAAGGAGAAATATATGACAACAGAACATTTTTAAGCCAAATAAAATGCCCCCTTCCCCCAGAAAAGAAAAAAATTGAGGAGAAGGGATGGGGTGAGACAAAAAGAGAAAAAGAAAAAAGTAGATCCATGGCTTATCACATGACTATATCATTTCAGAAAGTAAACAGTTATGATTATCCAGGCTAAACACCTTTGCCACATCCAGGTATGATGGGAAGGTCTTACTCTGTTGTACCACGAATCAACTGCACTGCTATGATATCATAACTACAACAATTTATTACAGTATTGCCATATTGCATTCAATTACAGTAATTAAGCTTACAGTAAGACCTGATGCATATGTACCCCATCCATCTCTGAGGAGAATTAACCTCTCTTAGTGCACCTCCCTGTTCGCTACAATGCCTTCAGCAGCTGTACGATATAGAAGAAGAGAAGAAAAGATATGAAAGCATATTGAATAACATTCTAGGCTGGGTCCTGTATTCTATATCATTTAATACAGATGGGTCAGTATACTTACAAAATTGAGGGATGTCAGCACTTTTAAACTCATCCTCCCATTGGCTAGGAAGGTCCTTCTTGTGCCATTCCAGGTTATTATAGTTGTGATGACAACTCTTTCCACTGCATGGGATGCCAGATGCACTGCAGACAGTCTTGGCTAATGTGTTCCAAGCTTCAGCCTTATACTGAGACCCAGTATAATCCCCAGCAGCAGCCTACAGCTGCAGCTCATCATGAGGAGAGCCAAAAAAATCCTGTACCCCTCAACACCCCACCTCTGTGTTTTACATTTTTCACCAACGTCTCCCATACCAGCCATGTCTGCAGAAGTTAAGCAGCAACTCTAAGTCTGAATTGTTGCCTAATTCCAGTCTCACATTTAACCAGCTGCTATGGAGATATGCTCAACAATGCCAACTACATTTGCATGATGGAAAGCACAAGAAGGCATTTGCAAGCAAAGAGGAAGGTATTTTTTTCAAGCAACATTGAAGGTGTGAACCATGGCAGTGAAATTTGCCATGTGGGATGCTTAACCACTTCATACTTTTTCAGATGGTCAACACTGACAGGTTCAGTGGCTTTGATTGTTATCCTTGGTGTTTTGGAGGTTAAATAGGATGACATGGCTTAGCTGACCAATGTGGAAATCAAGCTAAAGGAAGAAATAAAGCATTTGTTTCAATAAAGATGATTATTTGTCAGTGCTACAGAAGCACCCCCTTTCAATCATCTTCATTACAGAAATACATGCATTCAGTATGAATGGAGATATACATGAGAAAAGCCTGTATTTGTGTGACTTTAAGAAGTCTTGTGAAATGCATTCCCATGAGTTATTATTACCGTTTGTGAGTTTATATTAGATAGAGAGACTTTCATGAGCTGATTGCTACAGGTTGGGATGTGATATATACCTAGATAATTCACTACACATACTCTGCTAAAGACAGATGGGCTATGTGAGGAGAGCAATTAATTGCAACTTAAGCATTCTGCTTATCATAGATGTGCAAGTGCATAGTTAATTCATTATCATAATTATCCTGTTTAACAATTACACACACATTCAACTATGTTTTATAAGTAAATCACTTATGATATATGCTACTTAGAAAAAAATAGCTATCAAAGCATTAATGAGACATTTCTTACAATAAACATAATTACAATAGCCATTTGTATGTAATGTCACCTCCCTAATAAAAGTATCATTAGAAACTGCATTCTGGCACTTTTTGTGAAAACAAGTGCTGTTTGGTCTTGAACCCCGGATCACCTGTGTTCTTGTTCTAAACTTGGTGCGCTTACGTTTCATGCCATTGAAACAATTGCACCATTGGTATATTGGTGCTAACCATATATGCTTCAGAGAAGGTTTCCCAAATAAAACTGGCCACTTTTTTTACTTAAGTAGATAAACTTCATTGTGTATCACTCAGCAGCAAGCATTTGCACAAGGCAAGAAACATGGAAAAAGTATATGATATTCTGATGAAAGTAAAACATTTATCTGGTGTACTACTTTCTGCATTCCCTTTATACTGTTTGGATTTGAACCGTAGAGAAACTTTGTTAAGGGCCAAAGTCACTACATTTACAGCTTCTACCATAGAAATGTGCATACAGCATGTATACATCACTCACTCATTAGAAATATCACACACTGGTGCCAAAACTGTTTACACTAATGGAGATTACAGAAATAAAATTGTTTGTTCTTTCCTTCACTTGTGAGCTCTGTTTGCACTCCACTAAGCAGTGCAGAAATTATAGGTTCATAGGTAGGTACTAGGCTATCTGCCCAAAGGCATTTATAAGCCTAGCCGGAATGCGTTGGCTTTCGCCGCCCCCCTTAGATTACTTCCCTGTGCCTCTGTCCAACAGAGCCACTGAAGTGATCCCAGGGGTAAACTTCCTGTTTCCCATCCACTCATCAAGGTTTCTCTTAAAGAGTGTTAGTGAGGAGCTCTGCCTAATGTAGATTGGAATCTTGTGTGAAAGTATAGGAAGTCTCTGGGACAGGGATCTATCCCTCCAGCATATCCTATTTATTATTGTGGTGAGGTTTAGATCCCTAGAGAGTGTGGCTCAAGGGGATATGGTTTTCTTTAGGTGGAGCATGTCCATCAATTCTGGGTTGGACATGGTCTTGTATGTCAGGTAGAGATCACCTATGAGTAGGAGGTATGCAATCAAGTACAGCTGGAGTTTCTTCAGTTGAGTTGCATAGGGCATCTGTTTGACGCCAGTGATCCTCTTGGCAAGGTACTTCTGTGTTCTTTCCAGCTGTTGCAGATGTCTTGTAAGGTACATCCCAAATGGGGCGTTGTACTCTATGATGGGTCTGATGAGTGATGCGTAGAGGGGCACAATGACCTCTTTTGATCTGGATGCAAACCCTTTTATGATTAGGTGGGCCACATAGAAGGATTTTCTAACCACTTTGGCAATGTGATTATCAAAGGAGAGATTACTATCTACTTGGGTCCCCAGATCCCTTATTTTTGTCTTCCGTATTTAGGGGGCTACCACCTATGTGTTCATTTGTGGGTACTGTGTTTTTTTCCAAAGGGGATGACTATGCACTTTTTGGCATTTAGCTTGAGGCTATGGTTTTGACACCAGGTAACTGTCTCAGTGAGACCCTTTTGGAGGATGTCTATGTCAGCCGGAGAGTCAATTATAGCCCCTAGTTTGCAGTCATCTGCGAACTTGGTCAGCCATAGTCCTCTTGTGCTTGCCTGTACCTCTGAAAAGTATATGCTGAACAAGAGTGGTCCTAGGACTGAGCCCTGGGGAATGCCACTTGTATCCGATTTAGAGTCGGACCTAGCTCCCACAACTCTCACCATGAGGGTTCTGTGCATGAGCCAGTTGGCAACCCATCTTGTGATGTAGGGGTTTATGTTCAGGCTAGTGAGCTTATCTATAATACCAGAATGGGGAATGGTGTCAAAGGCCTTTGTGAGGTCTAGGTAGGCTGTGTGGACCACCTTTCCCTCATCTATAGCCTTGGTAACTGTCTCAAAGAAGTCCACCAGGTTTAGAAGGCATGATCTGCCCTTAACAAGGCCAAACTTGGAAGGGTCCACTGTTTGGAGGTTCACAATGTCTCTGTTAATGAGATCCATGGTGATGCACTCCATAGCCTTGCAGGTAGGGCTGTATCTGGCAAAAAACACAAGTTGCATTTTCACATCTGCTGCAGACTTTCAAAGTAGAATGGGGCTTCAAGATGGATTCAAACCTTTCATCCTCTTTCCTTTTTTTTTTTTTTTTAGAATCATTTCATTTTACCTGTGTGCTACACTGATACTAGATGCAATGTGTAATTTTTTTCTCTTACTGCTGTTCAGAGTGCTGTAGCAAAGTGCACTTGTGCCAGTCCAAAATGCACTACTGATGGCATGACAAATTAAATTTCTCAGTTTGTACCTTGTGAAGTTGGCTCTCATTCACTGAAAAAAAAAATAAGTATAAATATATATATATATATATATATATATATATATATATATTATTGGCATTGACAAATATAGATATATAATAATGAAAATGCAAGATTGTGAAATGTCCTACATTACTGTGTAGTACAACCTGAACATATACCCAGAAAATATTCATTAACTCTGCCAGATAGCACGCTACCGATAGTTGAACCCTCAACTCAGTGCAATAACAACACACACTTCGTTGTGCTTTTTATCCATCTTTGCTTCCAACACAAGACCAGAAATTCATCCTTTCTAATTTGCCTGAACATGTCTAGAGCAATGTGATAATGACAAATGCTATACTCTATTAATAGCTCGCACAATTTTAGTGTTTGATTGCAAATACTGCCAGCTATTTCTTCTCTTTATTTTCTGAGCATATTTGTCTCCTAATTAGTCCAACTTAATTACTGAAATGTAATGTCATGACCATTTATTTGCATATTTGTTTCAAAGCGTAATAAAGATGATTGGCATCTCTAACATATTTTTAAGCATAGGGTGGACAATGTGCTCTTAGTTCAAGGATATCAGTGTTGTTCTCATAGCTGTCAAGGTACTTACACTTTTTATTGTAAATCTCCTCCACATGGAAGCTGGGTAGTTTGACCCCGGATGATTCACCCCAGATGATTTGATCCCAATGCAATTGTATACACTTTCATATGTATGTTTTAATGTATTGTTTATGAGAATATTTATTCGACAGTTTGACCCCGGACTATTTGACCGCAAATAAATTTTAATAAAAACTTTTTTGTAATAAGTAAATAATAAAGTACACAATAATTGAATTAACAGTGTTTGAATTTAAAATATTTTTTATGTTTTATTATGTTAATGTTAATTTATTTAATCTATTATTTAATAGGTTAATATCAATTTAATTAATAACCAGTTTTAACTTCTTTACAATGAAAAATTGCGCAGTGTTTCAATTAAATATATTACATTTTTAATATGTCAATGCTAATTTATTTAATCTGTTATTTATTATGTTAATGTTTATTGTATCAATAACAAGTTTTAACATGTTTAAAATGAAATCAATTTCATTTTCAGATCAAGAAGTTAATATCTTTCACTGACTTTATTTATGCTTGAGCCTTCTGTTACATTTTTTTTCTTGCCTTTAACTTTTATTATCATTTTAATAGGATCCAGTAGGTGGCAGTAGCTAACTTTCCTATTTTGTTGTGATTGATCCTTACTGTACTGGCTATGCTTCTTGCTCTACTTGTCCTTATACTGCTCTTGGATTTCTAAATTTACACTTTTTTATCAGAAGATAATCATTCAATTGTTTATTTGGTATGTTTATTTTATCTTTTTTTCTGCTATGTTTCCTTTTTACATTTCTAAAATACTTTCTCAATTGTTTCCTTTCACTTTTGAGAGTGTCCACAAATTGGTTATTAAAATGCTAACAATGTGACATTAAACATGATAGTTTATGTGCTGCAATTCCCTTACTGCTTCATTTGTTTCTTCTTTCTTTATAATATTTTTAAAATACTCACTACAAGTTTTTTTTAGCTTGTTCAATCATCCATATATCAGAAATTAAAATGATAATTATTTCAATTTTTTTAATTTGAAACCACTACATTTTATAGGGCGTTTTTGCCTACATTTATGTTTTTAAGATTATTTCATCTCTGCCATTGTTCTCAATGTGCAAGTAATGTTAATGTTGAGGTTTAAGTTAATGCTGGAGTTGCTTTTGTTTCTGCGTTTTGTCACATCACATTTAAATGCTGTAATGCAATCTTAACTGGAGTCAAATTGGCCAGGGTCAAAACGGCCAGGGCAAATCATCCGAGGTCAAATTGGTGGGGTCAAAACATCCTGTACCCTCTGCATGACCAAATACTTCAGAGAAAACAGTTACTTTAGTGTTGCTTGTTGTTGTAGTTAGAGCAATCAGTAAGACTTGCAAGCCATTAGCAGTTAACAATTATCATTACTCCTCCCTGCAGTCCTAGGGTATGTGCTTGCAATTGTGTAGCTACCCTACACCAAGTGATTTTTTTTTTTTTTTGGTATTCAGGAATACTAATGATTTTACACCTCATTTACATCTTCTCAGTGCTCAGAGTGCTGAATCAACACTACAGAAAGATAATGATGTAGCTATGGAAGTGGAAGGAGGGGAGACTGATTGGATACAGACAGGCCTATACTGCTAGTTCCTTGTTGGAGGAGATTGTTTTACAAATCACTGCACTGTTTCTTAAGTTATGTCTCTCTTCTACACAAATTGCTTACATGTCTATATTTGAATGTGTTTCAATATTCAGTGGAAAAAAGAATTTTCCAATGTATGCAATTTTAACAATTCACTGCTGGTATACTGCACATATGGCAGTTTTGCTGTGTTGTCCATCTTATTATTGTTACTGCACAGTATTGTTATTATTTGCTATTGCATGACTGCCACAACTGTGTAGGTTACTCATTGAATAGGATGAGTGACACACTGGATCGGGCAGTGTCTGTGATGGTTAGTCTGCTGTGGGTAGGCTGTCAACCACATGTGCATAGAGCCACAACATTCTGTGGTGTTAGCCATGCTCTATCAGTGCATGAGTATCCAGACGCACCATAGTAGGCAAAGCAGTCTTTTTTAAACACCTTTATTGAATTATCACTTGTGACATAAGCAAATTTACATTTAAACAAAAGCAATCAGACATAGTTGTAAGGAGAGCTTGTCCAGCAGACACTTCTCATACTCAGGTAGCACATCCAATTTGAAATGGGGACATGGAGGTGGTTGTGCAACTCCTGGCTGAGGCAGTTCACATGGTCGCAAGTGATGACACTGAACAGACAACTCTACCATACATGGGTCACATCAGTCTCACATGGCAGGACATAGTTATAGCACAGAGCTTGATTGTGTTCATGCAGTCACACACACACACACACACACACACACACACACACACACACACACACACACTCACACATATTTCACAAAAACTTCCCATACTGAACCACACACATGCAAGGTGAAAAAAAAACATTAACACTGATTGGAGTTTATCTTCTGTTAGTGTCCCTGAGATAGTTCCTACTTTAATGAATTTTCTAATTTTCTTACTCACACATCCTCATTACTTTGGTGCCACTCTTGTCTCACTACATCTTTCCCACCCTGTGAAAATGATGGTGACTGTGCCATGGGCTTTGATCATTCAGGTTTAACTTAGAGTTGCATGTACTTGTGATGCACAGAGTGGCTGGATACTAGACTGACAGTAAACAGGTAGTTTATCTTTTTGAACATTTGTATACTTGTTCCTCACTTACCTTGACATTACTGCAGTTATGAGTCATGTGCTTTGGAGCTGTCTCTACCTGATGCTTTTCATACACAGACATTACATAGCTAAGTAACACATGTGGACATTGGATGGCATCACTTTTAGTATCTGTATGTGCTTGGGTTGTTATGTGCATTCCTTCACTGGTGAGTGTGTGTGCTATCTTTTGCCTTTTAGTTGCTGAGTGTGTGTACTAACCTTTGAGTCTTAGGTGATGAATGTATTTGCTATCCTTTGCCTCTTAGCCAGGACAAAGCATATTGTGCACGCTTATGTCTGTCGGCTACCTTTGCAGCTGGAGGTTCTCCTGCAATATCCTCATCCGTATGTTTAGGAGGTACTTCCCATACCTGTGATCCATGAATGTGTGGTCCTGGCTCTTGCTACTCTGTTACAGCTGTTTCCACACGATGATATTGTGCAACATATCACAGAGTGTGGGAATTTCTGCACAGTTGCCTGGGTCACACTGCAGGACACCTCTGATGTTTCTAGACAGTGAAACTGTGAGTGCAACATACCAAATACATGCTGTATAATATTTCAGTGTTTCTAGTTTGAGCATGATCATTGTTCTATACTTCGTGTGTGTGTGTGTGTGTGTGTGTGTGTGTGTGTGTGTGTGTGTGTGTGTGTGTGTGTGTGTGTGTGTGTGTGTGTGTGTGTGTGTGTGTGTGTGTGTGTGTGTGTGTGTGTGTGTGTGTGTGTGTGTGTGTCTACATTTCTGATGGATGTCATGAGCCAGGGTTCCAGTTCATAACCTGCATCACCCAGGAGATGGTCTAGTGGAACATCACATCTAGTGTACAGCTGGGAGGTTTGGATATTCCAGGGTGACTCTGTCACTGCTGCTATTCTGCCCTGCCCTTAACCCATTAAGCTGTCTACTTAACACCATAGGCCATGGCTATAATCTGTCTCCAAGAAAACAACAAATTGTAAAGACTTCTCATCTTCTCTTTTCTGATGATTTAAAACTGTATACCTCATCAGATGACGAATTGAAAGTACAACTGCAAGTTGTCAAAACTTTTTCAGATGGTATGAGAATGTCATTTGGTCTTGATAAATGTGCAAAAGCAACCTTTAAAGAAGGAAAACTGCAGCACCAGGAAAACATCAGTTTGGGACAAGAATGTGATATAAAAGTATGTGAGCAAAAGGGAATATATAAATATTTGGGAATTAATGAATGATCAACAATAAAACATGAATAAATGTGAATAAAACATAGTAAGGAATACTTTAGAAGACTTAAATTAATCCTGAAAACAGCGTTGACATCTAGCAACAAAATCCAAGTTTTAAATCAATTTACTCTTCTTGCCCTAACTTACAGTTTTGTAGTGATTGACTTGCCCCAAAATGTGTTGGATAGATTAGACAGGAAAACAAGAAGGATGCTCCATGTTCACCAAATGACTTATAAAAATTAGTGCATACCAAGATTATATATTCCCCATTCCAAAGGAGGGATGGGCCTCTGTGAAATTGATTACATGTATAGATCTGCAATCGTGGGACTCCACACATATCTGCTGGCCTCACAAAAAACAAACTCAGTGAAAGTTTTGAAACATGAGGAGAATAAATCTAAGATGAGTTCTCTGCTTAATATAGCAGAAGCATATCAGCATCAAGCAGGAATGGAAATCAAACCACAAGTAGATAAAAATTAGGCAGCGAATGTGCCAAAAAACAAAGAAAGAATATAAGGTGAAGGACCAGATGACAAGGCAAGAAATGTGGAAAATGCATAAATATAGTTGCAAGTATTTAAAACTCCTGGAACAATCTCATGTTGATCAGGATTGAATGCAGTAATGGCTAAGGAGAGGCAAATTAAAACCAAGAGATGAAAGGTTAATTTTAGTGGCCCAAGACAATGGACTATGTACACATTAGTTTCAAAGTCCATTGAACATGTCGGAGAAACAGACAATTATAGGTTTTGTAAAACAAAATTGGAAACAGTTGCACACCTTGCTGCTGGTTGTGACATACTAATGGCAGAAGACTGTCTACTGAAAGGCATAATAATGTGGCAAGACTGTTGCACTGCAGTTGTGCAAACATTATGGTACTGACGTAGCTGAAAAACATTGGAAACATGAGCCACAAAGCATCACAGAAAATAACGGAGTCTATATCACATGGGATCAACCATTACCAACAGCTCAAAAAATAGATGTGAGAAAACCAGTTATAGTGGTCCATGAAAAGAAGACAAAAGTAGCATTGATCATTGAAATTGCTATACCCAGTGACTACAGTGTCTTGCGTACAGACAGACACAAAGTCATAGAATATCAGGATTTGCAGGTAGAAATGGGAGCAATTTGGAAGAAAAATATCCAGACAGTTCCAATAGTAGTAGGAGCAATGGGTCTTATAAAAAATAATCTCCAGTCATATTTAGATATTTTACCAAAACATGTAACTCTATACTAATTGCAGAAGGAGTCATTACTGGCACATTGTGGGTGCTGCAAAGAGCACTTCTGGCTGACATCAAAGATTGAAATAAAACTAATTTCATGCACTTTAATTATATTTTGACATAGGAATGGGGTCCATTCCTGTCATGGTGTTAAAAACCCAAAAGATATGGAGAAATTAAAAAAAAACTGGGAGGTGTGTCATATGTGTGAGTCATGGTAACTGCCATGTTTGCCTGCACAGACATTGAGGATGATCCCTTGGGTATTACAGACAACCTGGCAGTAAACTGAATGGAAGTATGTCCTTCCATTTTCACCAGTTGGGGGTTTTATTTCTATGTCACTTCAGTCTGGTGTCCTCAAGTGTGCTGCAGTGTAGAATTTTGATATTGTTCTTACTCTCCCCATGGTGTACACTGCAAATAGATGTAGTCCCTTGCGTGTTGTAGCACATTAAGACATTGCTGAAATATTCTAGTGGCTGAGGCCTGCAACAACCCTAGAATATCCTCTGTGGTTCTCTGGAATGTACCAGTATCTAATATTCTTCGTGCTACACATACTGAAATTCCCACTGCTATAGGTTCTCCACAATTCCCCTTGCATCTGAGGTGGTGGCAGAAGAGGTTGCAGAGTTCCTGCAGTGTTTTCTTATTAACTCTGTATCACTCTACTGTTTCAATGTCATGCCGTCCATGATATGTTAAACAGGGTCTGTACACTCTTCTTCACCTTGGACGAGGTCTGTCATTAGCATTAGCGGCATACATTTGAACCTGTTGCACATAGACATGCAAGAGAGCAGCAGCGGCTCCTAACATTGTTTTTTTTTTCTAAGTGTGATGGTGGTTGTATTCCAGTAGGTTTTGGTGTTCATGGTAAAGGGCTACACTATATCTAAATGGTTACTGTGTAGCTTCCTGAATTAGTCTGCCATCTTGGATTGCTTAACTACTGTATAATTCATTCTGCTACTTATGCTTTCATTAGCACACTATGTTGTTTACCTTTGTTTGGCAGTTTACACAATCTATAGAGCCACTTAATCAATGCCAAGTAGGACACTATCTTGTAGACATTGCAGCACAACACACATATGATAGCACTGTGGAAATTAGCAGTTCATGAATCCATCCCTATGTTTTTAGTGAGGAAAAATAATTTATAGGAAGCAACATTCCTGTGAGCAAACTGAGAAACTGCGTGACAGAATGAGCTCAAGTAAACTGTCAAAAAAAGAATCAACCTTAAGTAAAGATGTGCTACAACTGCTTATATCAATGCACAAATTGCAAGAAATGGACAGAAAACCTATATAAAATAAAATGAACTATTAAACACTATTAAACACTATAATATCTCAACATGACACACTAATGAAAGAAATAGAAAATAAACTTTTCTGGAAAAGCTTACCCATACTCTGCCACAACTTGCTGTGAGGGAAAGGCTGATTTGCTTTTTCCTTCTTGCATTTTGTTACTTTATTGCCTTCTTCTGTTTTGTATAATGTGATTTGTTTTCTTTACACTGTGTTTTGCTTGTATGCTGCTTTTAATTGTTTATTTTATTATTTATTTATTTTACATTTGTTGACCGGGATAGTCCGACTGGATATATGTCCATTTTCAGCGGAGGCCCGGGCAGAAAAGCTCCACACATTAAAACAATTACATTCACAATTAGCATGAGAAGTACAAGTACAATTATTATTAGTCATAGCTGAATCGTAAATGATTACAGGCAATCAGGTAGAAGCAAGCAAGGTAATACTTACAATGCGGTTATATATGCTATAGTATAGTAGGAGTTAGTCTGGATTCTGGCAGGGGCAAAGCCAGTGAGTCATGAGATACTTTTTGAGATTTTTCTTGAATTGTTTTAGTGATGGTTCTAGTGTTAGATCAGCTGGAAGAGAATTCCAAATTTTGCTTACAGAGTTGGAAAACAAGAAGTCACGAGCAGAGTTGTTAGCTTTGAGAGTTTGGATTAGTAGCTTGTTAGAAGAGCGCAGTTGCCTGGTGTTCTTGTAGGGGTAAATGATGCTTTTAAGTGCAGGGGTATTATCTGGTTGGCTGAGAATTTTGTGGGCTACTACAAGTTGACTGTACTGAAGTGAGCTAGCTAATTCTAGCCATCCTAGAGATTTGAGGTTATGGCAGTGGTGAGTTCTGTAAGTGGAGCCAGTGACAAATCTAGCAATGTGATTATAACAGCATGAGAGTTTGCATAGCTCAGATTTATTTACGTTAGTAAAAATGGAAGAGGCATAGAAAAGGATGGAGAGAAGATGAGTGCGGGCAATGGCAGTCCTAGCTAGTGGGGTAAGGAAAGGTTTATTTCTATATAGGGAGCCTAGTTTTCTGTTAACCGTTTTAATGGTTTGATTGACATGCACGTCAAATTTAAGGTTATTATCAATAGTTACCCCTAGGAGTTTAGTATGGCTATCTGGGGAAATAACAGTTCCATTATTAGAGGAAATTGTAAAGGAGAATGGTGTATACCTGCGAGTGGGGGAGAAGAGAAGTAGTTTAGTTTTTTTGGGTTTAGGAGCAAGCAATGGTCTGAAAGCCAGTTCTCAACTGTGTTAAATGTTTTCTGGGATAGCGTATGCAGGTTGGATGGAGTAGGGGCTGTGCAGATCAAGGTGGAATCATCTGCGTATTGTATACATGTGGCATCTGGAATGGTGGAGTGTAGGTCATTAATAAAGATGGAAAAGAGAAAAGGTCCTAAGATAGAGCCCTGGGGAACTCCAAGGGTAAGGAGTAGTAGAGTAGATAGATTACTCTCCCATATGACAGCCTGTTGTCTGTCATTCAAATAGGATTAGAACCACCGAATGGACTGGTTATCCAGGGACATGGACTTCAAACTAGTGGTAAGTAGTTGGTGGTTGACCATGTCAAAAGCTTTGGATAGGTCGTGGAATAGGGCCGAGGATAATTTGTTGTTATTATGGTTATGGTTTATGACACTGGAAAAGGAGATGAGGGCAGAAGAGGTACTATGGTGAGGCCTAAAGCCATGCTGTGTGCTAGCTAGCAGATTATTATGTAGGACATGGTGCAAGAGTTGTTTGTGAATACATTTCTCCATTATTTTGGCCAGTGGTGAAAGTATGGCAATGGGTCTGAAATTTGATAGCTCTGTAGAATTACCACCTTTATGGAGTGGTATGACATGGGAGGTTTTCCAGATGGAGGAGATGGAGGCTTCTGCTATGGTTCTATTGATCAAGATTGAGACTGGGTAAGCTAAGACGTCTGTGGCTTTTTCCAGGTACACTGCAGGTAGTTGATCTGCAGATAGGGTGGTAGGTTTTAGTTTTTTGAGTAGGGAATGAATAATTGAGATAGAGACTGGTTGGAGACATAAGGAGAGGTGGGCAGTGGGTGGGGTTATAATGGAGCTAGTACTTGTGGATGTTAGCTGGCTAACAAGAGACTGGACAGTTTCAGTAAAGAAGCTATTAAAAGAGTTGGCAATCAATTCAGGAGATTTATGGGTACAGATAGAAGGGGTGGGAGTGGTGGATTGTCCTGGATGGAGGAGTTTATTTATACCTGCCAAAAACTTTTAAGGTTTATTTTGGTGTCTTTGTTGAAGATTATGATAGTAGTTTTTTTGTCTAGCAGAATGGATTTTTTTTGTCATTATGAATCTGCCGATATCGTAGATGGTCTAGAGAGGCTTTTCTGCCACACCAGGTGGCCCATATTTTATTTCTAAGTTTAATCTTTGCTTTGGTATCCTTCGTAAGCCAAGGTGCAGTTTTAGCTTTAGTTCTAATTGTCCGTGCGGGGGCATGTGAGTCAAGTATGGCAAGAAATTTGGTATTAAAGAATATTACTGCTTCATCAATTGGCAGCTTTTTAGGATAGACCAGTTACAAACTTTTAGTTCATTTTGGAAGTTGGTGGGATTGAAGCATTTATTATTTCTAATGGTTTTATGAATAGGCTGGTGAGGATCCTCCGTTTTATGCCTGATGATATAGGTTAGAGAGTGATCGCTGAGGTCATCAGGGAGGGTACCATCCTTATACTTACGGGGATGACTATTGACAAGTATCCAATCTAGGATGCTTTTTTTTCTTGGGTTTACTGATCCTGGTGGGGGAGGATATAATTTGCATAAACCCATATAGATGTATATAGTTGGGAGTGGAGTCTAAGGAGTATGAGTTCCAGTCGATATTGAAATCTCTGAGAACAATGGTTTCCTGAGGGTAGTTGATGGTTAGCCAGTGTAGTATATCTTCTGGGGTGTTATTGTTATTGCCTGGGGGAATATAGATATAGACAATAATTATATTTTTGTTTTTATTAATTTGTAGATTGGTGGGAAGAATTTCTGCGTTATCAAAGCTGGGTAGTGGAAGGGGTAGTCTAGTAACTTTTAATGTGTTTTTCTAAAGTACAGCTACCTCACCTCCTTTTTTAGTGCACTGGTCAGTTCTTGTTATGTTATATCCTGGCAGTAGAACCTCATTGTCTTTAGTTGTGGGCTTTAGCCAGGTTTCTGTGAGACAGAGTATATCTGAGGAATGGATGTCTAAGAGGGCATGTAGATTATTGACTTTGTTGTTTACACTTTGTATGTTTAGGTGAAAGGCTAGGAGTGAACTAGGGGACCTGCTTAGTGGTTTAGTGCTTCCAGGGTTAGAAGCTTGGGAGTCATTATACGCAGCAGTGGTAGGGCCAGGGTTTGGGTGAATGTCTCCGTTGATTAACAAGTTATAGTGTAGGCTGACTAAGAGTTTTAGAAGTTTATTTATTAGTTTTTGATATTGACTCTAGAGTGGAAATATTTGAGTCTATTGTGGCAATAGGATACAGGAGAAGAGGAGTCAGATAGTAGGGGAATGGTTATATGGTGTCCTGGATATGAGAGTTTAGGTGTGGAGGTATGACATTTTGGGTAGTGGAATCCTAGATAGTGTTGATTTTCATAAGTAGTATGGAGGTACAGAGTGAGTATTAGAGGTAGTAGGCAAAGGAGCAGTGGCTTTGTTAGTAAGACTTTTGTGGGTAGGTGATACATTTTCATGGTTTATAGTTTGAAGAATGTAGTTTAAGGAGAGAAGGGGAAGACTGGGTTTAGGAGGAGAGTGGCCTTTAATGATGTGTGATATGGTGGTTGGATATTAAGAAAAGTGTAGTAGCTGTAATAGTATACATTTAGCAATACTGGGGGTGGGTGGGATATGGGGCCAGGGTGGGGGTGCGAAGCGAGCCCGAGCGCAGCGAGGGCGAGCATAGCGGGGCTAAACTAGCCCACAAGATCGCTAAAGCCTTGGGTTGTAAGGTAAGAGGTTTTGCTTACACTGTAACAGTTTTAAAATGCTTAGCTTAAAATGTAGCATTTTTATGGGGTGTTTGGTATCTATAATACATATTTTTGTTTAGCCAATTTAGGGGAAGTATTAGAATTTAGGGGGTTTAGTGACTAACTGGCAGTGCTTTAGACCCAGTCTGGCAAGTTTTTAAGTGAAAAAACAGTTATATATTAACCTTGCCATCTATTGATAAGAAGGGACTAGCAGAGACATTTTTCTTTTAGTTTGTGCTAGCACAGGGTCCTTCTAACATAGAGCGCCTTGCAGGGATGGAGCAGTAGAAGAGGGACTGCACCTGGTAAAGGATATATTTGTTAGTGTCTTTCCACTCTAACTCCAACTACAAGCTCTATTAGTCAGCTACTCAGCCACCTTATCTAGCTTCAAATATCCAGTAACATTTAATATATTCAATACATTTGTTACATATACACACTAGATGGTGTCTATAAGCAGTAAGACAATATGAACAGTCTTGTATACATTCACCTTATTCAGCATCAATTGCATTTTTTAACATAATAACTTTTAGAACATTTTCTCTTTATGCAACTTATGCCCTTGCTAGATAAAGCCTGTAGGCAGTAAACAGTATGTTCACTCACTAGTGCTTGCTTGAACCGAGCGTTTGTTCAGATAGTTACATTAAAAGTCACCCTTTTAACCATATAGTTTTTAGAAACAAATCTGTTAACAAATTCAGTACTTAATTGTAGAAAATAAAGCTTCATACAGTATTTCACATACCACATTAAGGGAAGGTCGCCGACCAGGTCCAGGAGCACTGTGGCAGTTTAAAAATGGTGGTTACAACAGGGAGATAAGTAACCTCGTATCATTGGCTGGGGGGAGGTGGAAACTAGTAGCTGATAGGCTTATACAGTGTTTTGCCAGCCCACAAGATAGCTAGAGCCTTGGGTTGTAAGGTAAGAGGTTTTGCTTACACTGTAACAGTTTTAAAACTCTTAGCTTAAAATGTAGCAATTTTATGGGGTGTTTGGTATCTATAATACATATTTTTGTTTAGCCAATTTAGGGGTAGTATTAGAATTTAGGGGATTTAGTGACTAACTGGCAGTGCTTTAGACCCAGTTTGGCAAGTTTTTAAGTGAAAAAACAGTTATATATTAACCTTGCCATCCATTGATAAGAAGGGACTAGCAGATAAATTTTTCTTTTAGTTTGTGCTTGCACAGGGTCCTTCTAGCATAGAGCACCTTGCATGGAGGGAACAGTAGATGAGGGACTGTACCTTGCCATCCGTTGATAAGAAGGGACTAGCAGAGACATTTTTCTTCTAGTTTGTGCTTCCACAGGGTCCTTCTAGCGTAGAGCATCTTTGCATATTGCATATTAAAACTGGAAAGACTACAGCTGTGTCTCTTGTCAGTCACACAGAAATTAGAAGAGATCAATTAAGGAGTCACACGGAAGTTAAAACAAGTCAATTAAGGGTAATTATCTGTGAACTGAGGGTGGAAATAGGAACTAAACCTTCTATTTAAGGGGTAAAATAAAACATTTCAAAGCTTTACTGGAAAATCTCACCTAGACTGTGTCACAACTTGCTTTTGCTTTCTGGTATTTTGTATTACTTTATTGCCTTCCTCTATTTTGTATACTGTGATTTGTTTTCTTTACAATTTTTTACTTGTATTCTGCTTTTACTTGCATATTAAAACTAGGAAAGAGGCCATAGCTGTGTCTTTTGTGAGTCACACAGAAATCTTTCCTGCTCTCAAACCCTTGTGCTGTTGTCATCTTAAATAGAAATGTCTTTCTGGTTGCCTGCCCCTTATGTGAATTTTACCACATATCTCCTTTCCTGTCCCCTTACATTGGCTGCTGTAAGTAAGCACAAAATTATCATTTTGTGAAATCACTACCATTCGAATATTTAAATTTGTTGACCATACCACTGTATTCCATAGAACCAGAACACAAATTGCCCATCCCTTTCGATCTATTTTGCTCTTTTAAAATTAGTGGCTCCCCACTCAGACAGCTAAAGCTTACATCTCTCCCTCTTTCATATCTAACTGCGTACTGCACACTGTAGTGCTTAGGACATTAACCCTTTTTTCCATCTTACCTTTAAAATCTGCAACATTTATTGCAAGGCTACCAATTATTGGAAAGCCCACAATCTGCCTCTCTGTAGTCATTTTGGGATGAGTGCTTCTGTTTTGCTCCTGGTGAGAGAAGGAACCAGGGGCATTATTTCCTGGAGACTGCTCATCACCAGAAAGCCTAATAACTGTTTCATAGGTAACAGCTTGTAAGTTGTACTTGTATTCTTCTCCTGGTAAGAGGAGGAGCAGAGTACATTGATTCCTGATTATTTCTGGTTGAGCAGTGTCTATGCTTGACATTTCTGATTGCCCTTGTTGCTATTCAAGGCATCTACCAGGAAAGCACTAAAACAAACCTACAGACCCTTGCATGATCTGGGACAAGACTGTGGATCACCAAACAGACAATGGCCTTCTTCTCATCATGGGATTGGTGCTAATGTATTGCTTTGGGTGAGAGAAGAAGCAAAGGAGCATTGTATCCCAGCAGAGTGAAGTTGTGGTGAGACCAGCACTAGTAGCAGCCAGGCAGTAGCCATTTACATGACTCCCCTCTTTTCATTATTCTTGACAAGCTAAATCTTTGTTTTCAGTAAGTACTGCTTGATTTGTTTCTAACTTCAGAATATCTGCCTAAATACTTTATCCTTAAATTTTCAGGATCTACTTATTAGTTTTCCCTCAAGTGTTTGGCAGTGACATGTATGGATATGAACTTTCCCCCCCATATCAGTGTTACCAGCTTGGTGGATATAGGCATCCTGTAATATAGAAATTGTCCCATGTTTACTGACAACTAGTTAATTTTCAATCAAACTATGGTATGTGAGAGATGTATTTACACAATGTCACTGGAGCCAAAGCTCTCACATAAAAGTTCTCCTAATGTCAGCAAGGATGTCAGTAGTACATGCATTGCACCAATCACAAACAATTTGAAGTAGACATATAGACACATATACTGAGGCACTTAAATATAACCTTACTAATCCCAAAAGACATCCTAGATGAAGTACACATAACAGATACCCTTAGCAGCCCCAAATGCACTCTTTCAAAACAACACCCACATCAACACATACAGCTACATCTCATAGAGTCTCTACTTCTAAGCTCATAAGGCAAGCCAAAACACAATCCAACATTCTGGTCATCGGAGACTCCATCATGAGACACACTGATGTCACCTTCACCAGGCTGAGTAAGGAGAGAGTCATGGTCATTTGCTTATTAGGGGCTAGGATCCACCACATTATGCACACACTCTGGTCATTGGACCACAAGTACCAGTATTACTCAGTCATAGTCCATGTGGATGTAAATGACCTGAGACATACCTCCCTGGACTATATGAAGAGAAACATCATGGGGCTCTTGGAATATATGTCCCATGCTGGCATGTTCCTAGAATTGAGCATCATTTTACCTTCTCCAAATATGATGCCACAATATGAACAAAAGATGACTGACTTTTATAATTGGCTTAGTTTCTAGTATCATTCTAAGGGGGTGCAATATTTGTTGGTATAGAAGTAGATGTTCAACAGACCACCCTGCTTTGCCAGGGATGGTCTGCACCTCCCCCCTCTAGGTTTTCAAATATTAGCTAAAACATTGTTTTCCCAATAGTACATTATTTAGGCAATGCCAAACTGAAAGTACTTCTGACATAGCAAATCAAAACCAAGAAAATTTAAAGACATTATTGCTTGATTTTAGAAGTCTAAAAGAAAAGCTCCACTCCCTAGAAACTCTCATCACTCTAGAGAATGCTGATGTATGTGTGGTCACTGATACATGATCTAAAGCTGTGGACAGCACATTGACAGTGCAAGGTTATAATGCCTTCCACACATTTAGACCAGCAACTACACAGACAGAGACTAAAGATGGAGGTGTCTCAATTTACATCAAAAATAAATATACCTAAAGGGTGGCCAAACAGGACAAAGCACTTTAGCTGCTGCATCTTCAAATTTCCATTGGCAAATCTAATATCACTTCCTTGTAAGCTATAGGTCCCTTTCTATGACCCAGGAAACCCAAACCATGTATTTAAACTTAATAGAAACATTCACCATCCAACCCAATACCATATTCATGGATGACTTTAATTACCCCACTATTAACTGGGAATTCTATATGACACCAAATGCACAGAAATTCCTGCATTTTGTAAACACAAGCTCCCTGGACAAGATTTTCAATATACCAACCAAGGGTGCAACCATACTGGATCTGGTCCTCACTAATATGGGAGAGTGTTGCACACCCCCTAGTTTAACGTCTTCCCCTGGTAAGGTCAGACCACGAAATGGTCTCCTTTGAGGTAAAAATAAAACCTGGAACCCCAGATAACTCTGGAATATTCAAGAAATACTCTAAGGCTAACTTACTGCTATTAATTGATAACCTGGCAAAATGTTAAGCCCCCATAAACCCCGAGAACAATGCTGCCTATGCAGAACTTTATACAGAAACCCTATACAAGCATGTTAATAGCTGCATAGAAGCAGCTGTACCCACCAGGAAGAAGTACAGAACTAATAAAAAAAAAACAAGCCACTATGGTTGAATCACAAAATCAATAGCCCATATAGCAGATGGAAGACAATCATGGCAAAAATTAGGAGGTGCAGCACCCATCAGGATGAAAGCAGTCTCATCAAACTAAACAAGCAACTCAGAGGACAAATAAAGTCCATCAAAGCCACATCTGAGGTACATTTGGCCTCCCAGGCCAAGGACAATCACATAGTATTCTTTAGCTATGTCCACAACCTCAAAGGCGATACACAATTGTGCACAGAATTCATTGTAAATGGAGCCACCTATACTGAGCCAGAAGATATAGCAAACCTATCTGCCAATAAATTCAGCTCCAACTTTACCCCTCTCTCTCCCTCAACCTTCCCTTAGAAAATACCATCAAGTATAACTCCCCCTGCTGTCACTAGGGAACAGGACCTTACTGCTCTCTTTAAGGTCAAGAACCCTGCATTAATGGGCTCAGCCAGTATCCCTGGTTGCCTTCTAAATAGCATGAAACATGACCTATCAGATCCTCTGGAATTGCTATTTAACTTTAGCCTCCAAACAGGCTTCATGTCTTATGAATGGAGAACAGCAATAGTCATCCCTCTGTACAAAGCTGGGCCATCTACAGACCCTGGAAACTACAGACCCGTAAGTCTTACTAGTCTTTTATGCAAAATCATGGAAAGAATTATCATGGAAATGATCAATAATGATATAGTAAACCTCCAGATACTGGACCCAACGTAGGGCCAGTGTTTTATCAAGGGCAGGTTGTGCGTACTCAACCTGGTTGACTTCTTTGACTAGGTCACCAAAGCAATGGAGGAGGGCAAAATGGTTCACACTCTCTACCTAGACCTGGCCAAGACATTTGACACAATACCCCACAAGGGCATTATTGACAAACTCAAGAGGTTAGATACAAACCCATATGTCATCTAGTGGATAGCCAAATGACTCACAGGCAGGACCCAGGAGGTTAGAATTGGGGATCCACCTCTACAAAAAGGATAGTCACAAGTGGAGTCTTTCAGGGATCGTTCCTTTGACCTTTTCTCCAAGAAGGGCTGACACAGACAGGCAAACAACTGATGTCAGAGCCATGGACTAAAACTAAATGCCAAGAAATGCATAATAGTATACTTCAGGAAGTCATCCACACCTGGTAATTATCATATTGACAATACACCTCTTAGAGTTGACTCAGTAGTCAGGGTCTTAGGGACACACATTGACAGTGATCTAGCCTTTGACCATCATGTGCATACAGTAGTGAGGAAATCATTCTATGTTTTACAATTTATAAACAAAGGTATGACATCTAGGTCCAAGGAAGTCATTGTTAAACTGTATTTAGCATTCATCAGACCTGTCATGTAGTACAATGCCCCCTTTAGTATGTACCTATTGAGGCATATCCAACAACTGGAATGTCCACAGAGGTTCCACACTAAAAGGATACAGGGCATAAATCAAACATCCTATGCAGACCACCTCAAGGCCCTATCTCCGTATTCTGTCTCCCACAGGCTGTTGAGGAGAGATCTATGCCTGGCATACAGAGCATTGTTAGTCCCACCTCTGATGGAACTCCTGCATATCCACAAAACAAACAGAACCAGAATTACTCATTCTAAAGACTTAAACCTTGCTTGTGATATAAATAGGACCTACTGAAGAGAAAGGTATGTATTCCAGAGACGACCCCATCTCTGGAGTAAGCTCTCTAACCATGTGAGGCAGAGTTCTTCCCTAACCTAATTTGAGTGTAACTTGGACAATTGGATGGGGAACAGGAAATTCATCCCTGGTTTGACACCTATATCACTAATGGACCACGCAGACTGTAAATGGTTCATCTCCCAGGCCCCTGCTTGTAAATATTTAATCTCCAAAGTCCCTGCTTAAATTTATCAAGGGTACCAGAACTTGTCAGAAATGTGGGTTCCATGGCTATGCTTAAAAAAGCTCTTGTGGTCATTAGCCTAAACACCTATGAACCTATGAACCTACGAACAGAAAATGATTTCAATGAACTGGATAGGTGATTTAAGGAAAAGAAATATCCAATGGAAGTTTTACTTAATAAAAAATAATACATGGTTACTGTAGAAGATGTACTAGAGAATCTCAAAGGAAATTGTATAGCAAGACTTTTGACAACTTGGATTCTGAAAACACTAAAATTGACTAAAATCCTGTGTTGTGACAGTGAGAGTGCTCACTCAGCTATATGACCAATCTCTACAAATATAGAAAATAAAAGACCAAGATCTATAATTGTTACATTTTCTAATATTTAGACAAAGCACTAGTATTGAGATCTGCATGGAGCAGCCCTCTCATAAAACGTGGTAGAAATACTGTAACATTTGGTAATGACTGTATGTGAGAACAATAGAGAAAAAGGAAAGCAGCTTAGCTCTTGGTGAAAATTTTCAAAAATTATAAAATCTCAAATAATTTTTGCAGCAATAATAAAAATACTGTTAACATTGTGTTCTAAAACATTTAAAATATACTACAAGAGATAGCTGGTTTTGTACAACACTATAAAGAGATATCAGAAAGTTACTCAGTGGAATGGACACTATCTTTGCTTAACAGAACACCTTATATGGAACATTGTAGAAATATATAAAACTCCAGATCGCTAAAGGCTGCTCAACCAAACAGAAATATTTAGAAATCAAGCAGAGCTAGGCCACCACAGAGAAACATTTATTGACCCTTTCAACAGTGGCTTCAAAGAACAATTGAAGAAAAAATATTTTTTTTATTAAACATTTGTTAACCAGGAAAGTCCAAGTAGGACAGAGCATATTTTCAGTGGAGGCCCAGGGGGAAACACCCCACACACGTCTTGGAATGTGGGAGGAAACCAGAGTACCCAGAGGAAACTCACGTGAATGAAGGGAGGACATGCAGACTCTGCACAGAAGGCATCCCGGCAGAGAATCGAACCAAAGAACCACTTGCTGTGAGACAACAACATTAACCGCTGCACTACTGCACCATCCAAATAAAGGGCATAGTGGGTGAAATTCCAAGGTTTTGTTTTAAAAATAAGATGAATTTGAAAAGACTTCTCTGTTATAAGCATGGGGTTCCATCAAAGCAAACAACCTTGAAGAATGGGACTTTTCCCTGCAAGAAATGCAGGGCATGTGCTTCAATTAACAGTAATAATTATTTTAGACATCCTGCTACCAACAGGTTATATCAGCTGAAACCCTATGCAGATGATGACACCAAAAACATTATCTACATCGCTATTTGTATCCTCTGTAATGGATTTTATGCTGGAATGACTAATCGGCAGTTCAAAATTAGAACTGTATGTCACCTCAGTGACATTAGACTAAGAAAGGACATCAGTGCTTTGTCTAAACATATCCAAGAGAATATACAATGCAAGTTTATATTTATGGCATTAGAATTAGTACATAATAATCCTCACGGTGGTGATTTGTATAATAAACCAGAAGTTTTGGAGAGCTGATGGATTATTTATTTTATTTATTATTTATTTTATTTTACATCTGTTGACCAGGATTGTCCGACTGAGCTGAAGAGCCCTTTTTCAGCAGAGGCCTGGGGAGAAAAGCTCCAACATATTAAGCAATTTTCATTATAAATTAGCATTAAACAGCAATGTTACAGGATTATTAGGAGACATTAAGTAGCAATACACTGTTATACAGTGTCAATAATCAGGAGTATAGCAAAACTATTTCAAGATGTATAAAAAGAAATATGTCATTAAGAATAATAGAGTTATTGGGGTAAGTGTTTACAAAAACCCAGTTTTATCATAATGTAGTTGCATGAAGGCAAGACAATTACAATAGAATGTTTCTCTGAGGCGATTTGCTTAATAGATTTTAGAAGACAGTAGAAATAGTAATCAATGAAGATTAGAGACTGCTAGTGAGAAGAGTGAGTTAAGGGCAGAAAGATTAAGGTATGAGAAGTAGGGGATATTTAAGGAGGAGTGGCAGAATGAGTGACTTTTAAAGGGCTCTTTGGTGGCTGTCTTAAATTTAATTGATTGCAAATGTATAGGCTGATTGAATGGCTTGAATGTGATGATTCCTCTGAAGATGCTGTTGAAATGGAGGAGACATCCTAGATAAAAAAAAATTAAATTTAAATTTAAATTTTAATTGGCTGATTTTTGCTTCAAAGGGGAGGAGCACTGGCAGTAATGCAGTATTTGATGAAAGGGAGAAGACTTCCTAGATTAATTTTAATTGGCTACTCTTTGCTTTAAAGGGGACGAGTACTGGCATTAATGCAGGATCTGATGAAGGCTCTATGAGTTGAAAGCATTTATCCCTGTTTCTATGCCTGTGCTGAGGGTATGCTGCTTTACTGTTTTATTAGTCAATAAATGTTTCTCTGAGGTGGCTTAGCTCTGCTTGTTTTCTAATTATATTGAGCATTGGACTGTAATCACATCAAAGAAAATGAAAAGAAATATTAACACTCTAACAATTAAATATGGAAAAAAGAAATTAGAAAAGTATGGACTGTTAGTCTTTCAGATCAACAAATAAACCAAAAAGGCATACTCATGTTTAAGATTTATTAAATTAAATGTTAAATAAATGATTTTTAAAGCACAAAAAAAAAACCTTATATGTATACGGAAAAGAAGCCAAAAAAAAGAAAGGAACCAAAGTTTCTCCTTCTCATAGCATTTTAAATTTTTACAAAAGGCGTTTTTCTGCGTGACTCCTCAACACAGCTTCAGTTTTAATATAAATAAAAAAAAAAAAAAAAATTCATAAAAAAAAAAAAAAAAAAAATGTGTAAATTTACATCAAACAACAAAAAAAAAATTGAATGTACCATGGTACAGAATACACATTAAAATTAAAAAAAGTTTAAAAATGAAGCAAAAATAACCTCATCTTTTTTTTCTGTATTTTTGTGAATGATTAAAGTACGTTCTAAAGTACCCACTTAGGACACCCCTTCACCATCTAATGCTAACTCTTCTACATTTTCAACAATTTCTAGAATTATTGAAATTTTTTGAAAGATTGCCCCCTATTCGTTGGAAGGACCTCTAAGCCCTACCCATAAAAAAAGGTATGGCCTGGGTTTTGTTTTTTATGTTTAGCAGTTTTTCCAAGAGGGTTTTAAGAGGGTTTTGCATGCATATGTTACTCTTTCCTCCTTAATTTTTTCTCTCTAGTCTTAAAAGATGGACAACAACACAACAGGCAAACACAAACAACACACTTTGACTTTGATCATCATCTATTTATATGATTAATCAGGAACTTTTTATTCCTAACTGTAAATGAGTTACCTGTTCTCATAAATTTACATGATTTTTAATAGATAAGCACTGAAAGTGTATATAATTCCTTTACAAACATAATATATGCTAGCTAAAGCATTGCTTACAGATACTGAGGTAAGCCATTCTAACATATTAATGAACTGCACTGAAATATGTTTAAAAGGTTTGTAAGTTGGCAACTAACTTTAAACACAACTTAATTTAATAACTTGATATTTAATATGTGTTCTTAACACAAGTAACAAATGACAGATTAAGATAGCTTTAAATAATCTCTCATCTCGCAGAGAAAACATTGATTGATTAGAGAAAATATAGGAATTTCTTTTTACTTGTTTGACTTAAATATAACAATTCTTGTAATTCAATAATTTCTTGTCAAAAGTTACAGAGGGTATTGCCACAAAAGTGGCATACAGACATAAAGCCCTAACTTTGGCCCAGTTGACCTGGGTTTGATTAGCAGATCATTTCACTGACAGAGCAGTGGTGGTGTGAGGGGTGGGGATGCCTTTCCTGTGAAGAAAGGTGCTTACCAATGTTTCCCCCTAATAGGAGGCATGTTCCATAGAGGTTAAGTACCCTTGGACACAGGTGACACCCCAATAGAATCACAGACAGCCAAGCCAGTAAGGCACCATTAGGATTCATGATCAGTCCCAGCAAATACCAGAATAATCCAAGGGAGGACAGAAAGTTAGCTGGTAGACTGGGTGTGGACGTCAGTCACTGGGAGCTGGATCATGAGGTTTGAGGAGACCAAAAAGAAAACTACTGAGGATATTAATTCAACTTCTAAGACGTGTAATGCATTCTGAAGACAACAGAAATAGACTCCGTAGAAAATGTGTCTGATAGTGTAAACATCCAAAATAAAATTGATGTGAAAAGAATATCTTCTCTTGTAAGCTGCACCGGGTCAAAAGGTGAGAAACTCAAGAATGGGGATGATGAAGTTCAAATATACTTTGAAACTCTGAGTTTTTCTTGAGATACATAAAGCATGTTTAGCCATTTCATACACACTGAATATTCTTCATTAAATATTCTTCTATATCTTCCTCTATAATTGATGTTAAGACTGCATACAAATACAAATAAAATGTAAGTGAACAAACACGTATGTAAAAAAAAATTATAGTGTAGGAAGAATTAAAAATTAGCAGATTTTTTAATACAAAAGAAAAAGTGGTTTCTTTGCTATTACAAATGCATGGGAAATGCCTGCAATAGTTACATAAAATATAATACCATAAATGACTGACTGCACAAGCTATGAAAAATATATTCCTACTAAAGATTTGTTTTAAGGAATGATCAACAAAATAAATTTTTGCATTTCATTTCTTCTTAGTAGTATGCCACTGTGATTCTTGAGCCTCTAACATTATCCTAGCTCTGACCTGATTATTGCAAAAGGACTGATAGTATTGATTTATTTTTTATTTATTTATTGTATTTATTTATATTTGTTGACTGGGAGTGTCTGACTGGACGTAGGTCCATTTTCAGCGGAGGCCCAGGGAGAAAAGCTACACAGTTAAAACAAACAGACAGTAGTTTCGTAGAAAGACAGTTGCTACCTAATGGTGTTGAGGCAAGTATGTCACATTTCCATATAGTACACTATTGAGGAGAAAGCAAAATCACATAAGTAGACTTACTTGTGGTAAGGTAAGGTGTTTGTATTTTATCTGCTGTTGTGATCTGCAATGGGTTCCCTAGGTTTTTTCCATTTCTTCAGATGGGCCCTCCAAGTTAACAATCTTCTAATTTTGTGTTAATCTGGCTTGGCTGAGGAAGTTACTGTGAAGCTCCAGTCTGGCTGCAGGTTGTCAAGTCAGTGAAGTTAAAAACTTAAAGTTTAGAAATGCAGTAGGAAATAAAAATCTCTCGATTCTTTTAAAATTAAGAAATCTTTATTAGGCAGATGAGTGCTGCTTATTCAACTGACCAGACAATGAGATGCCCCAGTTATTTATTCTCAAGTTGGTGGGCTGTGCTTAAGGTTGGAAACGTCCATGCTGTCCATGACATCACAGTGCGTGTGTTTTTGGTGACTGGGGTGGGCATTATTTACAACATTTTGTATTATCGATAATTAGGATTTTTTTTATTATATACCATGGGCACAAGGGGAACTATCTTATTACAGTGCTACAACTCCAAAACACATTCAAACTGTCGTCATTTTTCTATCCTAACATATTATTCCAACAGTCATGAAATTACTGAGTAGCCTTCCTGTGAAAAGTTCAAAGGTGCAGTATACAGTCAGTGGAGGTACAGGATAATGTAGGTTCCTTTTTTATCCATTTTTCTTTCTTCTTTTCTTAGAACCATAGAAATGGTGGCTCATATTGTGCAATAAACTTACTAGAGTATTAAAATGCTTGTAAATGCAGTTGTGCACTATGTCTATAACATTGCATGAAGAAACATTTCCAAAGCTTTCCTTAAAAAACAATTTGTAAGAGATACACTTTATTTGTTCTGATAATTATTACATAACATAAAGGGATTTTAATGTCATCTAAATCTGCAACAGTTTCAGTTTTATTTTTCTTCTTCAGATCTGCCTGGTGAATTTAAGTGATGTTCCAGATAAGGACAGCATTTGTTTTAGTTAGGGAAACTTTTGTGTGGAGAAATGCTTTCTAGAGGACTTGAGAGGTCAAGTCTGGCCTGAGGGTGCCAGGCCAGAGAACCTGGCCAAACTTTGCTTGAGGTACATGTTTTGCTTTTCTTTTTATTCATAATTTTTAATTTGCAGCAGTTTCCAAGGGGTTGGAACTGAAACTGATCTAATTACTGAAAGTTCACCAGCTATGAAGGTGTTAGGCAATTAAACGTTTGAATAAAGATGCTTTCCATATTTCTATAGGTATTGATTGATTTTTAACCTTTAATTTTGATAATTTATCAGCAGTTAGCTAGGAGCTGTCATATTTTCACACATGGTTGGAGGGAGTTGTTTCTTATGCTCACTGTAGGCTGGTAGAGTAAACTGAGTGGGACCTCAAGTTTTGTTAAGCATTACTTGGATTCAGTAGTTCTGCTTTAAGCTGGGATCATAGTGGCATGAAACCCCAGGGGTTAGAATGGCTAAGGAGAACTGGTTAATGAATAAGAATTTGTGAATGGTGAGTTTCTGTGCATTTCCAAAGAATGTTGAGTTTCAAAGAAAGAAAAGTTCACTGCTGCTCATGATAAATCTGTTTTCAATGTCTAGCTGTTTTGTTTAGCAAATGACCATCATCAGTGTTTGTGCTATGAAGTTTAAAAGCAGTGTTATTAGCCCAACAGCAACAGAAAGATAAAGAAGATAGTCAGACGTCCTTCCTGTGGGATGCTAGCAACAACCTGCTCACCAGTCCACATGACATAAAGGCAGATGTATTTCAGCAGCTTTTGAATGAAGAAAAACCCTCAGAAGCTGTACTACCCCAGACACAGCCTATGATGAGAGGAAAAAGAGGAGCCCACAATAGAAGAAGTAAAAAACAGCACTAAGGAAAATGAAGTCAGGGAAAGCAGCAAGCTCAGATGAGATCACAGCAGATATGATAAAGATGCTAAGTGAGATGGTGAGAAATAGGTCCTGAGGGTACAAATAGCAGTGTGGAGAGGAAGGCATATCCCAGATGACTGGAGAATAAGCATACTCATGCCAGTGTACAAGAACAAAGGGAACATCCACAACTGTAGATAGTACAAAGACATAAAACTCCTGTCGTGTTGCATGAGAGGTCCGGAGAGGGTGATTGACAAATGGATATGGAGAGTAGCAGGAAATAAGATGGCAGATAAGCAATTTGGATTCAGATCAGGTTGCAGCACAACTGACCCAATGTTTGCAGTGAGATAGATAGTCGAGAAAAAGATAGAAATGAGAAAAAAGTTCAACTGATTATTCCTAGACCTGGATAAAGCATATAACAAGGTCCCTAGAAAGCTTATTTGTCTTTGTTGTGATTGTTCAATGTCCCAGGAATATTGGTATAATTAGTGCACGCTATGTACAAAGACCCAGTGACTCATGTACAAACAGTGCTTAGTCTCACATAGGGGTTCCCAGTAGGACTGGATGTGCATCTTTGTTCAGCTCTGAGCCCACTGCTGTTCATTCAGGTGATGGACTACATTACCAAATAAATCAGAGGGAACAGATCAACAAAGTTGTTGTATGCAGATGATGTGGCATTATAGGCAGACTCTGAGCAAGAACCTCTACAAAGGATAGGGGAATGGAATGCAAAACTGATGGCACATGAGATGAATATAAATATGACTGTGGTAATGGCAGCAAATGGGTAAATCAGAAGATTCTGAGAACTGAGATAGCAGAGAAGATAGTGAAACAGGTTAACAGCTTCAAATATCTAGGAGGGATGGTTGAGGAGAAGGGAATTCCGAATAAGGAGGCCAAAGTTAGAATCAGAGCAGCTGCAGCCAACTGGTATAGAGGGTCAGGTGTAGAGTATGACAAATGCTGAAGTGGCTGAAAAGTGAGGTGTACAAAACAGTGGTGCAACCAGTACTACTGCACGGTACAGAAACCTGGGCAGTAAAGGCAGAGCAGTTGACGCAAATAGAGATGATGCAAATGAGATGGCTGTGATGGATGGTAGAATGCACTCTGTGGGACTTGCAAAGAAATGGGGACATGAAAGCAGAAGCCAAAGCAGCGTCAGCTGCAAAAGAGGTGAAGGAAAAGAGATTGCAGTGGTTTGGGCACATGTGCAGAAAAGCAGAAGACAATCTGGCAAGAGGAAATGAGGGGCATCCAGAAATTGGAGGATGGATTGTGTGAGAGAAGATCTGCGACAGTCAGGCATGAGTGTCGAAAAAGGCAGGAGTGTTGCATTGAAATGAGAGCAATGGTGACAGTTGACACAACACCCTGACCCCATGTAGAAAATGGGAAAATGGGGGTTGCTACTGATGATGATGATGTTAGTAGCACAACAGGTAGCATACTTGCTTTTGGTACAGAAGGGTGTGGGTTCTATTCTGTTTGAGTAGCCTTTTGTGGTTGAAGTGTTCTGTAACAGGTGGTTTTGCCATCATTGGTTCATACTGTTACAATAGGAGGTACTGCCAGCACAGCTAGCTGGAATTTTGTAAAAAATCATATCTCATTTGATTATATCAAACTGATTTATACAAGATGCTTTTGTTACCAATGTATTAGAACTGGATGTCTCGTGTATATCAAACTGATTTGTAGAGATGTTTTGTTGAAAAGGTATTTTTAAAGCATTTGTGTTTGAAATGTATTCACATGGTGCCCTACTGAAGGGAACAGAAATGTACATGCACTATTGTAACTGTTTATATATATATATATATATATATATATATATATATATATATATATATATATATATATATTTTTTTTTTTTTAAACTGTGGAAACTGGAAGGTTAACCTCTGTCCAGCAAACTATAAAATATATCTGAAATTAAATTACTTTATGGGCTAGGCCATAAAAATGCTATCTCACAGGTTTTAATGTAGCCAGAAACACAAAGTATGTACCAGGAAGTTTTCTGTATTGTCTTAGGTTGAACTAATTACTAATCTGGAAGCGTGGGGGTATACAATTGTTTTATGACTTCAGACAACTACCACAGATCTGAGCAAAAGCCCTTACATGTCTATTTTTACAGGTAAGTGCTACATCCTGTCAGCTTCCAGCAATGGGGGGTTGCGTGGAAACTACAAGATGACCAGAAGTGATGTCATTCTGCAAGCTATCCCAGTAGTAATATTTTAAATATTATTTTGAAAAGTTTCTTAGTGAGACAGAGCATTCTGTATTCTGTATTGGGCCTGACGACAAGAAAGACCATTCACTACATCATCTGCCTTGCTCTATTAAGTAAGTTATTAGGGAATAGTATAATTCTCTTAGATTCAGTCATTAAAATAGTGAAGCTTGGTTTAGATATTCCCCAGGATTTACTAATCCTCCATGTAAGACTAGATTAGTCTTACACAGAAGAGCCAGTCTAAGAGTAAGACGGCAGCGTGCCATGCATATTAATGAGGGTGCGCTGCCTCAACTCTAAGGCTAACACGGAGCGTGCACGAGTGAAGGGGGGCATGTCGGACTGCCAAGCAGTCCACAAATCCACGCCCCTTCAAGTCTGACATTAGGAAAATGTCTACTTACATGAGAGAGTCCACTCAAATGTGTACATACCCAACACTACACTCCCCTACATTCTAAACCCCTGTACAATTATAAAATGTAAAAATTTATTTTTTTATTATTTCCGATATAGCTGCCTGTATTTGCGTGTGTTTGCGCAGGTTTGCCCATTGCTTAGCTACCATTAGCAGTTTAGACACCGTAGACGATAATAAGAAACTTATATGCAAATTAAGCAAAATAGCAATAGCATAGTGGTAGAGCCTTCGCACAAAGAGGAGGCATTCCCAGTTCAAGTACCACCACTCCCCCTTCTATTTTCTGTTGGAAATCTGTATATAAAAATAATTCCTGACATTTATCATTTAAATTTTTTGTAAAAAGCATTGAAATAGCCTATGTAGTAGTGAACAAATTATATATATATATATATATATATATATATATATATATATATATATATATATATATGAAGATGAAATGGTTATGCATACTGTTCGATGCATGAGTAATGTATCTTAAGCAATGTGATGCACTGCTAAGCAAAGTTTACCAGTATTGAGCATATTTAAATGTAATTGCTCGTAGCTGAGCACTGCGTTAAGTAGCACAATGGCTTTACGCGGAGCTGCGCATCGCGCAAACTAGCACAAACAGAAATGTTTGCACGTAGCTGCACACCACGCTAACCAGCACAACGTCGGGCAACGTCGAGCAATGTAGAGCAACGTAGAGCATCATCGGGCAAAGTTGAGCAAAGTCGGCTAAACACAGCCACACCTCCTAGCCGGTCTGGCCAGCAGTAAAATAAAAAGCAATGACAGGGCTCGAACCTGGGATACTGTGCACCATAATTACAGTACTGAACCAATAAGCCATGACAGCATTTCAGACCCATGGACTTTCAACACACACATACATATCAATGGAAGTTTACCCATTGTGAAGCAGGTGTGCATTCAGCAGAGTTTTTTCAAAACTGGCCAATCACAAATAAGTGCTGTAAATGAGGCATATTTAAGCTCCATAGGCGGGAATATTTGCCATAACTGGTTGTAGCTCCCATCTGCAGGCAGCATGACTGGTGCTGGAGAGGGGTCTCGATTTCAAGCGCAACGTTGGGGCATTGAGGAGTCAAAAGTAATGGTTTGGCTCCCTGTCCATAATCATGAGGATAGACTCCTGCAGGGCCAGTACCAGGCACCCAATACAAAGTGGAAGCCTGGAACCGTCTAGCTCATGAACTCACCAGTGCCACAGGCGTCCATCGGACTGGTGAGCAGGTCAGACACCACCACGCAGACCTGAATTGATGCAAAGAGGATCAACTGGACCAGTGGATCCAAGAGGCCCTTGGGATGGAAAATGCCCCACTACTGAGTAAGTAGCCATGGAATTAAGTATGTAAGAATCGCTATTCTAGTCTATACTATGGATAGGTATGTCTCAATATCACTTCATTTACTTCACAGCTGCAGGTGTCCACACTGCAAACCAGCAAGCCTATGCAGATAGGCTGCTAAGGGTTTGCCACCAGGCAGATTAGCAATCATTCTGCATGTACTGTTATATAAAATAAACGAGAGAGCCTGAAAAAGTGCTTTAACCCAAAAAATAAAGGTATAATAATTCTTTAATAATTATTCTGCATGTACTGTTATATAAAATAAATGAGAGAGCCTCTAGAAAAGTGTTTTAAGTCTTTAATAAAGGTATAATGCCTGGAGTGTGTCTGTGTCATTTTCTTTGATATGTTGTTGTACTCTTGCATTATAGAACTAAACGCTGTTAACCCACACTTGGGTAGGCCCATATAAAGTGGATGAAGGGAGTGCCAGTTGCTTTTAAGCATATTTACAGTTCTCAACTGTTGGTTCATGCCCAGCATGTACAGGTTAATCTGGCACATGAGTAGCTTGGTATTGTGTTCCCCAGAAATGTCAGTGTGCTGCCAGAAATGTAGGGAACTGTTAACATATAACTGATAATTTCACCTGAACATATCTAGATAATTATAGGAAAGTAGAGCTGTCAGTGTACCATCTCAGCAGTAGTGTGCCTGAGCAACTCACAAAATATGTAACAGTAACATCTGCATCCCGGACAGTTTGTATGTCAGATACAGCTCATGTATATAAAGATCTAGCAAAACCCATTTCACAATTTAAGGACAATTGGGTAGTGTAATAATACATGTAGGGGACATATAACTGCAGTTAATAGAAATGTAGTGTAAACTAGAAGGATATATAAGTTGTTAATGGAGCTATCTTTTTCCACCCTACTGTATGTGCATAAAAAATGCAATTCCACACCTCAGTGGGTATGTCTAATATCAAAATATTTGTTGGGACATATGTCCTATTGGTTTATAAATATCTGCATTTATTTCGATGCATGTGCCCTGTTGAAATACCACAATATTGGTGGCCTGTTGCCATCAATTAAACCTGCATGCTGTTGTAATGTCCACTGTTGGTCTATATATGCATGTGTTATGCTTGCTGTTCAACTGTTGGAACTCTGGTGTGTTGGGTTAATGGTAATACTTCTGCATGCTGTTATAACTAATTTGGAATGCTGTTGACTGTTACTAACCCATATTTTCATTAAATCCTCCAAAACATAGAACGTATGGGAAGGCCGGTCACAGCAGACCCACCTGTCCCACCTCAGCTGGTGATGGCACCTGGCACCAGCAGGTCCGGTGCCCAGTCTGGAACCTCCTCCTCCATTGGGCCTGTGCCATCTTCAAGTGGAAGCACTGCAGGGGATGGGGCTCATCCCCCCATGCAAGCTTGGGCAGAGGAGGGCCACTTATCACCCTCCGAATGGTCCGGGCTGTGGTGCGTAGAGAGATCGAGCGTTCTGTTGCTGATCCTCTATGCCAGCTTGAGGCACAAATGGCGTGACTCACAGGTGAGCCTGCCCCTCCTAGGCAGCCCACAGCACAACCACCCTCTGGGCTGTGAAGGTGCAGTGGTGACTGCCCATGGGTGGGGATCTCAGTTCAACTGTTGCCATCTGTGGGCTCATGGGCTTGCGATTTCCAAGCATCCTTCCCTGTCAATGGTGTTCACCCACAATATGGGCCCTGTATGTGTCTTGTTTGTCTTGTCTGTTTACCTCCCCAACCTACCTCCTCAAATATACCTACTTCCCCTACCCCACATTCCACTCTCACCTGAAAAAAAAGGCAATCTGCTCCCAAAAAAAAAAAATACGCCCCATACATAGCTGCCCATTTTGCACACATGTCCGCTGGACACATAAAATGTAATTAATTGGCAGTATAACATACTTTGTTGTCCTCATCCCTCTCTTAGGGGTGGACGGTTTCATATTTCCCTCCAAATTTATTGCATATGCACAGCTATTGCTGTTAAAGAATTGGGCAGCTATGGACCTTCCCTACACCCATCCTGCACATCCTGAGCTGTTTTCCCTACTGTCTTTCCCTCTTTGTGCCCCTTTTTCACCACTTTCCTATCACCCCATTTTCTTTTCGTTCAAAGAAATGAGCGCGGGGGTTAGCGGGAGTAAGCACTTTTAAGCAGTAGTTAGCAGGTTGGCGCGAGTGTGCGCTTGTTTGTGCTTAGCTAAGCATTACTAAACATCATGCAAACCTGCTCACAACTGCTTAAAAGTGCCTTAGTCACTCTGTATGTGAGAGCCCTTGTTCTGCTCAGCAGCAAAATAAAACACCTCTGTCAGTCTCGAACCCAGGCCCTTAACACACTACACTGCATGAAGTAACACTAAGCCACGGTAGTTATACAACAGGCTGGTGCTGAAATAAATATATCATGCATCAGAGTGAGTGAATGTAAAGGAAAAATAGGAATGCCATAACACACAACTTGGATCTTTACCGCAGTTGTTGTGGAATTGCATTACATGACTGTGATACGAGAAACAGCCATTCTAGTAGGAAATAATGTTACAGCAGCACTTTACAACCCCACACAGTACCATAGCAGGACAAACACTGGCATATCTGATTAGGGCAGAGGCCATACCTCCCAATTGTCCATAATTTTCAGGGATGCTCCTGATTTTGAAACAAATTTTAGCTCTGTCCCTCTGAATCCCTCTGAAAAGTACTGATGTTGGCCAGAAAGGTGGTGAATTACACTTAATGAATAATGACAATAAGTAAGAGTTAGACACTGCTTGTACTTCAGAAAAGGTGTATTAATCCATATGCTCTGGTTCTCTCAAAGTCTCAACTTAATGGCACTAACATTTTAAAGGTGTACCTCACTTTTACCTACTTTTCCCTGAGTCTGTTCAAATATGTACCTGAGTGTTTGAGAGGCCTAGCAGAGGCAGAAACACACAGGCATATCAGCTTTTCTGCTGTTACACACTGCAAATAGCTTTGGAAGGAGTTCCAGAAGCATACCCTTATGTAGGAGTACAACACTGAAATACAAAAGGATGTAGCCATGTACTGGTAGCAACCAACTGTAACAATGCCATTGTTCTGATGCTGAAAAGACCGGTGTGGTGTACAGACAAAGAATAACAGGCTAACCTCTGGCTACCACGTGGATAGGTCCACAGTTGGGAGCTACGCAGACAGACCACTTGCCTTGATAAACTAACAGGTACACAGCAAACATTTAAGTCCAGCAAGATAAAATTCACACAATAATACATAATGTTATCTGTACTTCTGCACCCCTACCCAAATGTAGAATATACCTGTGTGTTCAGGGTCTACCAAAGATGTAGGTAGGCATACTCATTACTGAAATTTGTCCAGTTTTCTTGAGCAGCCTGTGCTAATGTCAACACTAAAAAAGCACAAACTGTTCAGAAGTGAGTAAATTAATATTCACAGTATAGCAGATCACAAACAATTCATGTGCCAAAGGAATACATCGCAATAACTAGTTTTGTATGGCAGTAATTGCACAATTAGAAAATAAAGTACATACTCCCATGTATCTTGGGTTAGAATTTTGAGGGGTGAGTACAATTCTACACTGACAAGTGTGTACTGGAAGCAGCAACATTCAGGTCTGAGTACAACATTTAAATCACTGGCTACACCCCTGGCTTCAGATATAAGAACTATACCAACCTTCTGCCTTAAACAACGATGTCCACAGCAAACAAGCATGATCCCCATCTTGGAAAGCTGAAAGGGCCAAGCCTACCTGAGTTAGCAATTTATAGCATTGGGTTTCTATGACAGTGATTACTGCAATTACCACACAGCAGGCTGCATGCAATTAGCAAATGGTGGCCACCAATCGGTGCAGAGGCCATCACATGCACATATGAAAATACCAATAAAAGCAGGCTGTAATTGCTGCCAACAAACTCAATCACTCTACTGCAGAGACCGACAGAGAGAGAGAGAGAGAGAGAGAGAGACAGTGAAAAGCAAAAGGAAAAAGAAAAATAAATAATACCAACTCATACAAAGGAAAGGTATGTAACAGATATGTATTTACTGGCATGTAGTAGATGTTTTTGAAGAGTACTCTACATAATGTGAACCATTCATATGTGGCAGCAGTATGTATCTATACACAGATGTCCTACTTAACTACTGCCATGGACAATTCAGTGTGTACCTGTGGGCAGTGGGACATAACTGTGAAATGTGTAGCTCAGCATTAAATGTCAAACATCTGATCCATGTTATCTGTGTTCTGTACAGTAGTGTGGCCAATAGCTGTTAAGGGGTTTAGCGCAAACATTTATATAAACATGGGTGTGACAGAGTAACACATGCATGATAGTCATATTAAAGTGTAGCTTATCACTGGCAACTGCTGTACCAGGCTAGTATGCTAATCTAGCATTTGGAGCTATATATACCCCCTCTAATGTTACTGTGTGTTCACATGTGACACATGTTCATGTTGCAGCAAGGCCCAACAGTTCAGCTGTGAGATCCAGGGACTTACAACAGTGTGGACCTTGTGTGTGTATGGTACACACATACGGAGAGATGCATATGTGTCATATATATTAACATCTGTATATGTGCATAGAGCAAGGGACATATTGCAACTGTTTGTGAAGGGCGGACATATATATGTTGGTGAAGGTTGTTATGTGCATATTTGTATGAGGTTTTAGTGTGTGACAAACAAGACAGCATACAGTGCTGGTATATGACATGTGGTGGTTAAACACCGTGGGTGTTTTGTTCAGTTTGCAGTGTTGCAGCCAGTGAGGCCTGCTAAAGCTACCTGGGCTGAGAACACATTCAATGCATTTCTCACAAGACTGTGCAATATTATTACATTTCTGTATACCTCACATCCTTTGTATAATTGATATTCCAGCCATGAAAGGTGGACTGTATATGTGCCTGTATGTATATGTATATGTACACCAATGGATGCGTATATGTATGTATATATATATATATATATATATATATATATATATATATATATATATATATATATATATACACACAGAGAGTCATATATACTCATACACACCCACATCTACTTGTTGCAATAGATTTTATGTAAAGTTGACTGAGTGTGATGGTCAATGTGTTGGTGAATATGTCAAGGATGTGTATTTGTGGGATAGCTTAGTGGGAAACTGTTTCTGTCATGGTATTATGGGTCCTTGCTTTGATCCCAGCATAAGCTGTGTATGCTGTTGCTAGGCAGATAAAGCACTATGGCATACAGTCTGATGTAGTCCCTTGGTGTTAACTGGGGTGTGTCATTGGAGGCTAAAGCACTACATGCATGCTTATTGATTGGTACTGATGTTGAATCCAAATCCTGTATGTACTGTAGTACTACTTGAAGCCCTGGGCCTAAACAGCAAAGTATGGTGTATGTCCACATTGCTTGGAACCACTGTTTTGTGTGGTCCCTGTAGTCATCACGGATTACATTCCTCAAGCTTAAGGTTTTGTAAGTACTGAAACACAGTACTGTATGGTACACACGTAAAGCTTATCTGGGTTTCCATACCTTTGTGTCTTGTAATTATGTCTGATGTGTGTGTGGGTATGCCTGTAACATGTCCTCTGTCATATGTGTGTTACAACATATAACTGCGTATCTAGCAAAATTTATAGTTTACTACAGCAGTATGGTACCTATATTCACAATTGTGCACATATTTTGGCCACGGGTTTGCCATCAACAAGTTGTGTGGTATAATGGTAAAACTGTAACTGGACCTTACAAACATTGTGATGGATGACATATTTCTTTATGTATTGGCTTGATCTATATCTGCTGTGGCTAGGTGGTGCATTGTGTTGCATACAGTGTGTCAGGTACTCTTGTATAGTCTTATATAGTGATTTTATTTTGTTGCTGTGCAGAACATGGTTTATTATATAGAGCGTGCCAGACACTTTCAAGCAGTTGTGGGGTGAGCACTGATAAGTGGTAGTAAAAGTGTTTAATCTCAGTCAGCTAATAGGTTGCTATATATGGCAGTTCAGTGATATCTGTACTGTATAATGTTAAATGTACCATATGACTTGCTCATACATATCTTTTCTTTATGTCTTCCAGGGATCATGGCATATTGTAGAAATCCTAGCTACAGTAGTGCTGAAGATAAGATTCTTACCAGCTGTATGATTCAGCACTTCAACCTACTATTCTTCAGAACCAGCCAAGACCAGCTGGAAAGTACTGCAATAACTGGACATATGAGTAGGTACGGCACCACTGCAGTGATATACTTAGACATGTCCGTCAGCGTGCTTCTGGTGTACGGAGACAACAGCTTACAACAGGTGGTGGGGTTAACATCCATCCCCCCCCCCTCACCAGAGTGGAGGAGCTGCTTCTGAGCCTGGTGGCACCTGTCCAACAACAACAGCAGCAGATATTTACCATGATGGACTTCTTTTACCCCTATTGGTAGATCATGCATATGTGAGATGTGTACTGTGTAGTTAGAAGATCTGGAGCCTGTTGTTGTGCAGTACTGATCATTTGGAACATAATCTGTAGGCCTGTGAATGTAAACTGTTGTTCTACTGTAAGACTGCAAACCCACAGTAGCAATGCCACAGTTGTCGCCACTGACAAACTGTCTCATATCTATGTAGGTCCCTCTGGGGTGACAGCAAGGCAGTGGACAGATGCTGGTTAGTGTGTTCTACATTTATTATTGCAAATAAAAATTGCCTGTCATAGTTAAGGTGTAGGCCATGTACACATGTAACACACCTACCCATAATGCATGCTGTGCATGTTTGCTGTGAGACCACGCACATCTCACTAATGTGATTAGCTGCCTCAAACACATGCAATACACAGACCATGTCAAAGAAATGTGGCTGCACTGTAGTGACCATTGGATAGGCAGAGTCGATACACAACATGCACATAACATACACAACTATGTCATACACAGAACATGTTAACATGCTACACATGAAGGATTCACAAACCCTCTGTAAAGTCACACTCCAGTATCCCAAATGTCATCCACACAGCACACATAATATACCTGAGTGGTAGAGGCCTATCATGGGGCAGTGAAACACTCTGCAACACACAACACATTCATGTTAGGGAATGCTCCTTATTGGCCTCCTTACAAACCCATGTAACAACTGGTTGTGAAATGGCGAATGTAGCCATGGTAGTACAGTTCCGGTACAGCATGATAGGTTCTGGTTTGGGACAAATTTGTAGCCTTGAATGACCACATGATGCTTCATGATGATGGCTTATGGTACTACACCCCATCCCGTTATTTTAACCACAGTACTACACATAGCTTTCATTGCTATACACCTCAATGTTGTGTGTGTGCAAACATATGCACCTCTAAACAATATGCATACCAATCACCATTTGCTCAACTGACACATATATGTCTTGTGATGCTATTGAGTGGCTAGATCATATGACACACATTGGGTATGTGTGATGTTTAAATTTGTAGTTGTGTTTTAGCATGCCATGTCATGGATGACACTGGCATGTTCACAATATGATCGACACTCACCATAACTACTGTACATTGGGTATGTGGACCAATGGTATTCCATCAGTTATACATGCACCACTGATCTTGTGTGTACACACATCATGCATGAGCTAAAAATGTGTCCACAATTATTTGCTAAAGACACAGAGGCTCTAATCAGAATTGGATATCTATGTGACACACAGATACACATCCAGCCATGGTATGTAGACCTGTAATTGATGGTGCACAGTATATTACAGAGTTTTGAATACTTGCACAGCAATGTTGTGTCCATGTATGCATTGCGTTCCAGAGGGAGGCCAATCACCGAACAAGAAAACACATGCATCAAAGCCATGTATACTGTTAGTAACAAGGACTGTCTACACTTGCACTGCATGCTTTGTAGCAACACATGTCCTGCATACTGACATGTGTGATATGACTGTTTTGCTTGTGATACTGTACCCCACCATCAACTGCTATTGAGTATGTTCTGAGATTGCTGGTGGTGTGTGTGTGTGTGTGTGTGTGTGTGTGTGTGTGTGTGTGTGTCTGTCTGCTTTAGTGAGGAGTGTATTTGTGTGTGTGCATGTGTGCATGTGTGCATGTGTGCATGTGCATGTGTGCATGTGCATGTGTGCATGTGTGTGTGTGCACGTGTGCGTGTGCATGTGGTCTGACATCGTGTACAGGTCTTAAAGTGTGTTTCCTGTTTTCCTCTCACATGTGCTGAGGTGGGGCTGGTTCAGTGCAGAAGGGAACCTGATGTCACTGAGACAGATAGTGATAATGAGGATAGGTGTGTTGAGGCACAGGCAGGTTTGTCAGGGTCTGTTGTTGGGCCACCAATTGACAGTACACAAGTCTCCACCCCATCCATGCACACAGTCATACTGCCTGTACATCCATCATCATCAATGCCGTTAGCAGAGGGACAGTGTACAGTCAGCACTGGCCAGGACAGTGTGGTATCTATGGCACATGCATCAGGACATAGCAGCCATAGCCTGATGTCTGGAATGGTACCATATATGCAGATGCCCAGGGGTTCTTGTCAAAGCACTGCTGGTCATCATGCCCCTGGCAGACGTGCCAGAACTCTTACAACCACACGCATTTTCCAGGCTGTCATGGAGGCACAGGCACGTATGGAATGGTACACCAGATAGGGACTAAGGTCACAGAGGGCTCATAACACCTCTGTAAATGACAGTATCCGTGACCTAGCAGGTGGCATATGTAATTACACTAAGGTCATTGATAGACGTTGGGGTGAGACATTAGATGTCCTCCACAATGTCATGTCCATGTGTCAGGACAGTGCGGGATGGTTGAGACATCGACGTGGATGTATGCCAGCAACATCATCAGCTGGCAGTCACCGTGGACATCTATCAAGTCATAGCCGCTCCCGTAGTGCCAGTACCAGCCCCAGCAATGTTGGGGGGCTGTCCATAGACTGTCCTAGAAGACCACGTGCACATGGCTCTGGCCAGTCCCAGCAGGGACCTGGATCCAGTGGACATATGTCAACCTCTGAGGATAGTACCCAGTCTGAATTAGTACCTGATACTGTCTTTAGCACCCCTGCCAGGCACAGGTCCCGTATCCGTGCCAGAGACGGTGATCTGTAAAGCCTGCCAGGTACAGTCTTTAGCTGTCCCACAAATCCTCATATATGGAAGCCACATGGTGGAACTGCGTGCATGCAGACACACACACATAAACCAGACACCTAGGGCAAACACATACACACACACATTACATCCACATTGGCCCATAACAGTACTCTTGGCCTTCACACACACACTCACAAACACATGTCAATTGTATGGCTCAATGTAGGCTTCTGGCAAACCAACAACACACCCTGTGCATATGATGAAACCTGTGCCACCTCCTGTCATCTGTAACATTGATGCAGGAACAGGCTAACATGGTGCTGATGCACAGGGTGACTTTATTACAGTATAGCAATGTTTTAATGTGTAGCATGTTGTCAGCAGTAAAGTGCAATGATATCCTTGAAGGTGTAGCTGAGCAGGCATGATGCATTAAAGCTATAATTATCAATGTAGTATTGCTTACACCAGTGTTTATTCCAATTGTGTATTGTCTGCCCATGTGCCACTTGGCTGATGTGTGTAGTTTTGTCAGCATGTGTTATAGAGTGGATAGTAAGTGTGGGATGTGTGCAGCACAGATTTGCAGGTGTACATTTGTGAACATGGTTGAGGTGCCCTGTCTGCATGTAGGTGCATATTGGACCCATGGGCAGGGTGACATGCCCTGTATTAGACAGTGTTAACACTCCATAGTTTCTATTGGTGGCCAGTATGCATTGTACTACACACATTTTGGAACGTGAGTACACGTGTCTGTATGACACGGTTTGACACTGTGCTGTGGGTGATACTGTTGTTACTATCTGTCATTGGTTTGCATTCTGGTAGTATACATAACCTCAACAGCCTCCCCATAAACAATTGTTAGATGATGGCTTGACAACTGACGCACAGATGTAGGACACACAGTAACATTTGCTGCCTTCAAGTACTATTCTATGCCAGTAACAAGTGGTATTCACCTGCACTCAGTCCTGGGGCCACTCCTGTTTGGCATATAGTTTTCTTAGGTACAAGCAAACACAGTAGGGATATGTCTGGCCATGTTTGACAATGCATACTGTGGGCTATAATGCATTCTCCAGATGACACACACATCCTCCAAAATGGTATCATACAGACAGATACCTGGTGTCAACCCCATGCTGTAAAGCTATAAGCCAAATAAAGCATAGTCATCCACTTTTACAAAACATAGTATCCCCAGAGTACCACAGTAGTAGTAGCCCACAAAATGTGGAACAGGTACCGATGTATACATAGAGCCATGTGTTAAGTCATCTCTTCTTTGATAATCACATTTCCATAGGGTTTTGGAAATCCATCTGTGGATCACATAAGCAATAAGGGGTCTGCATGCATATCCACAAAGGTTGTTGCACACCTATAATAAATAGCCATCTTTGACAGACTTTGCTGCTTTTGAACAGGTTTCAAATATACCTCAGGCATAAACCCTCACTCACACTATTGAATAGAACCCATAATGAGTGTATGTGAAACGGATGACGTAGGCCAGGGATCACTGCAGTGGCTAGGCTTGTCACAAGCATACAGATGTGACCTAAGGTCTGGAAAGCGGCAGCACACACTGGCAAAGATAACAGATGTGTTCATGGAGAAAGCAGGGTTCCCATCTATGAAATAATTGAGGTCACATGTATGTATATGTATTTGCCACACAGCTACCTGACATATGTAATGTACATACTGTTGTCATTGTGGTATGTCATACAGTAGTAAAAGCAAAACTCACGACACATTGACCAACAGTGTCACACATGTGGAGCCCACACACACAGTCACCAAGTGCAGGATTCAAACCCCTACCTAACTACTTTATGATATTATAACAGTACACATTTACACAACCAGCTATACACATTACTGGGAGTTCTCCTTTCCACAGGTATATTTGTAGGATGGTGACATCATCAGACTTGACAAAGATGAGTATACCACTTTTAAGGTGTTTTACTAGTCTCCAAAAAGATTGCTCCTTTCCAAGGAGACACACAGTTAGCAAGTGCAGGATTCAAATCCCTATCGAACTACTTTATGATACTACAGCAGTACGTGTTTATATAATGCGCTATACACATTACTGGGAGTTCTCCTTTCCACAGGTATATTTGTAGGATGGTGACATCATCAGACTTGACAAAGATGAGTGTACCACTTTTAAGGTGTTTCAGTAGTTTTCAAAAAGGTTGCTCTTCTCCAAGGAGACACACACACACTCTAATACAGTTAGCAAGTGCAGAATTCAAACCCCTATCTAACTACTTTATGATACTAGAGCAGTACGCATTTACACAACACACAATACACATTGCAGGGAGTTTTCCTTTCCACAGGTATATTTGTAGGATGGTGACATCATCAGACTTGACAAAGATGAGTATACCACTTTTAAGGGGTTTCAGTAGTCTTCAAAAAGGTTGCTCCTCTCCAAGGAGACACACACACTCTCATACAGTTAGCAAGTGCAGGATTCAAACCCCTGTCTAACTACTTTATGATACTAGAGCAGTACACATTTACAAGATGCACTATACTTATTACTGTGAGTTCACCTTTCCACAGATATATTTGTAGGATGGTGACATCACCAGACTTGAAAAAGTGGTTTACATTAAGTGACATTAGGTGGGCTACATAGAAGGAATTTCTAAACACTTTGGCAATGTGATCATCAAAGGAGAGTTTACTATCTACCTGGGTCCCCAGGTCCATAATTACATTCTTTGTACATACTGGATTACCACCTATGTGGTAATTTGTGGGCACTTTGTTTTATCCAAAGGGGATGACTATGCATTTTTTGGCATTCTGCTTGAGGGCATTGTTTTGACACCAGGTATCTGTCTCTGTAACACCCTTTTGGAGGATGTCTGTGTCAGCCGTAGAGTCGATTATGGACCACAGTTAGCAGTCATCTGCAAACTTGGTCAGCCATACTCCTCCCATGCTTGCCTGTACCTCTGAGCAGTATCTACTGAACAGGTGGGGTCCCAGGACCAAGACCTGTGAGATGCCACTTGTGACTGGTTTAGAGTCGGACATGGCACCCACAACTCTGACCATGTGTGTTTGATCTGTGCACCAGTTGGCTACCCATCCTGTGACATAGGGGTTAATGTTCAAGCTGGTAAGCTTGTCCATGATGCCAGAGTGGGGAATGGTGTCAAAGGCCTTAGTGAGGTCCAGGTAGGCTGTGTGAACTACTTTCACCTCCATCTATGTCCTTGGTAACTGTTTCAAAGAAGTCAACTAGGTTTAGGAGGCAGGATCTGCCTTTAACAAAGCCAAATTGGATAGAGTCCAGTGTATGGAGGTTCCCAATGTCTCTGTTTATGGGTTCCATGATAATTTGCTCCATGGCTTTGCAGACCAGGCTGAGTAGGCCTATAGGGCAATACTTTCCAGGTTCTGTTGTGGCACCACCTTTGTGGAGCTGGATGACTGTTGCTGTATACCATTCTTTGGATACATAGCCTGTGGTAAGGTTGAGTCTGGTCAGTGAATGTAGGTGAGGGTGTAGTTCCTTTTGGGGCTGGCGTAAGACGCAGCCTGGGACACCATCCAGTCCCATTGATGCTGTGTTCTTAGCTTTGGAGAGGGCTGTTTTTACCTACATGTCCATGAAGTCTGGGGCTCTGCATTCTTCTGGGATGGACACAGGTCCTTTTGGGGGTGAGAGGGGTGAAGTTTGCACTGAACTTGTCCGCCAGGATGTGGTCAATATTAGTTGGTTCAGTGTATTTTTTGCCATTTTGCAGTAGCTGACAGTGTATTTGAGAATTGCCACCTAAATGTTTGGTATAGCTAACAAAGGCTTTGTGGTTGTTATTCTTAGATTCCTTGGCAATTTGTCTTTAGAAACTGGCCTTAGATTATTTTATGAGCGATCATTGTTTCTTCCTAATAATGATCAGTGATGCCTTTCCTTTTGTGAAGTTTGCACTATCATGTGTTAGTTTCCTCCTTCTGTCGTATAGATTATTTATGGGCAACAACCACCAGACTGGTTTCTTCTTTTTGGAGGAGTGTGTCTTGGTTTTATTTGGGATGTCTCAATCCATTCATCCCTGTAGATGCTCATAGAATGCACTTGTAAATGATTCTGCAGATTGTATAACATTATCCTATAGCAAGGGGGCTTTGGAAATTTCCACTTTGGTCTTGAGAAGTGTGCAGTTTGCTTTTAAAAATTTCTTCACAGTGGTTTTATTGACTGGGGGGGGGATGTGGATGTCCAGTGTGATTACTTTATGGTCTGATATTACCAGCGAGTGGTGTATCTCTGGTGTGGAACACTGGTACCCCATGTTGTTGATGATCAGGTCCAGTATGCTGTCACCTCTAGTGGGCATGGTGACCAGCTGTTCCAGGGTGTTTGAGTTTCTAAACTCTAGGAAACATTGGGCAAAGGACATTGTACATGAGTAAATCTCCCAGTCAATGTTTGGGTAGTTATAATCTCCTCATATAATGGTGTTTGATAGGACCTTTATATTTTCCAGTGTTCTCAGGAATACTGAGTGAGGTTCCTGAGACAAGGTAGGTGATCTGTAGCAGGCTACAATCTGATAAGCAGCTTTGCCCAATGTTAGTTGCACTTGCATGGGCTCCAAGGCTGTGCCACTAACCTGAAGGTGTGGGTATCCATAAGGTAAATGTATACACCCTTTCCTTTTGTATTTCACTCTGGGTTTTGGGGCAAAAGATCAGAGGGATTCTAAGTGTTTTACGTGGAGCATGTCCAACAGCTCTGTGTTTGACATAGCTTTGTATGTTAGGCAGAGATCACTTCTGAGCAGGCGATATGTGAGAGAGTACAGCTGGAGCATTTTGAGACAGTCTGTATATGGCATGTATTTCAGGCCACTAATCCTCTTTGTGAGGTATTTCTGCATGCTTTCCAGTTGCTGTAGATGTCTTGTGAGGTACATAGCAAAAGGGGCATTGTACTCTATTATGGATCTAGTGAGTGATGAGTAGAGGGGAACAATATCCTCTTCTATTATGCATGAGACACCTTTTGTGATGAGGTGTGCCACGTAGAACGATTTCCTGACTACTGTGGGTATGTGATTATCACAGATGTGTCCACTATCCACCTGTGACCCAAGGTCTCTTATCACACTTTCAGTGTTAAGTATACTATTGCCTATGTTGTAGTTCATGGCAATTTTTACCTAGTTTAGTGGGTTTATCTATAATTCCAGAGTGGGGGATAGTGTTGAAAGCCGTGGCAAGATCTACATAGGCTGTGTGAACCACCTTATCCTTGTCTACGGTTCTGGTGACTGCTTCAATGATGTCTATCAGGTTTAGAAGACATGATCTGCCTTTTCCAAACCCAACATGTTTGTGGTCCAGAGTTTGGAGATTACGAATGCCTTTTTTTATAAGTTATATGATGATATATTCCATGGCCTTGCAGAGCAGGTCATCAGGCTAATGGGGCACTAGTTCCTGGGGTCCGTGGTGGCTCCCCCCTTGTGTAGTGGGATAACCGTCACTGTGTGCCATTCAGCAGGCAAAAAGCCTGAGGTGAGGCTATGACTGAACATGGTACGTAGGTGCGGTACCTGTTCGTTCTGTAGTTTGTTTAGACCACAGCCTGGGATGTTATCTGTTCCCATGGATGCTGTGTTCCTGGCTTTGGAGAGTGTTTTTTACCTGTGCAGCTGTGATGACAGCAACTTTGCAGTCTTCCGTTATAGAGATGTGCTCTTTCAGGAGTGAGAGGGGGGTAAAGTTAGCACTGATCCTATCTGCCAGGATGTTGGCAATATCAGTTGGGTCTGTATATTTAGTGCCATTGTGCTGTAACTTAGAGCAGATCTGAGTGTTGCCATTGAGATTCTTGACATAGCTATAGAATGCTTTGTGGCTGTCTTTAGAATCAGTGTTGATTTTGTATTCATAACTAGCTTTGGAGGATTTTATCAGGGATCACATCTTCTTACTGATGTTGACCATGGACCTCCTCCACTCATGGGATTTTACCCTCTTTTGCAACAGTTTCTTCCTTCTGTTGTGCAGTTTGTTTGTGGCAGGGGAACACCAGATTGGCTTCCTTTTCTTGGAGGATAGTGTCTTGGTTCTGTTTGGGATAGCACAATGCATGCAGTCATGTCAGTGCTTATAAAGTGCAATTGTAAAGGATTCAGTAGTCGTAACTGTATTGTCCATCTGCATGGTTGTCCTGCAGTTCAGCACTTCTGTCTTAAGAAGCATGAAGTTGGCTTTGGAGACATTTTTTAACATGGTTTCCTTAATGGGGGTGTGGGCCCAGAATGTGGAAATGTAGGGTAATTAGCTTATGGTCAGATGGGACCAATGAGGTGCTGACTTCAGGTGTGGAACACCGATCACGCAGGACAAACCAAACCCCATAACCAACACAAATAGCCACAAAGTGAGCTAAATGCTACTAATTGCCAGAAGTCTCAGCCTCCAAATGCACACACTCGAGGCACTTCTCATTATGAAGAATATTGATATCTGTGCAGTAACAGAAACCTAGTTCAAGGCTCCAGACAGCACACCAGCACTACCAGGATACTGCTCATTCCATACCTTCCAGCATCAGAGTCTGAATCATAGCACATAGGGTGAGGATGTATCCATATTCATCAAGGATACCTACACCTCTCTCTACATGCTCTCTACAGGATATGTACCCATAGAAAGTTGCACAGCAACATTCTTCACAATCCACCGGGGTGGGGCCACAAAAACCCCTTGGCATTTATGCTCTATGAGCTGATGAGTGTGTTCTGTAAGGCAATGGAGCCAATCATAATGGAAGTCAACAATACAGAGATTGGTAACCTTCACACAGTTGAGCACACCCAGTTTGGCTTCGTCAAATGTAGACCACACCTCCTGAACTGGGAAAATTTCTTTGACAGTTACCCAGGCTACAGATTATTGAAATGAGCTCAACACAGCCTACCTATACCTTGCTAAGGCCTTTGATACCATTCCCCAGTCAGGTATCATAGATAAACTCACCAACCTGGCCATGAATCCATACATACCAAGATGGATTGAAAACTGGCTCACAGATAGATCCCATATTAAGAGTTGCTGGCTACATGTCAGACTCTACACTGGTAATGACTGGTGTCCCCCAGGGTTCAGTCCTGGTTTCCCTCCTGTTTAGTATAGACTTCTCAAATGTGCATGCCAACACAGGAGGGTTGTGGTTGACTAAATTTGCTGGGAACTGTAAAGTGTTTGCCATAATAGATTGCCCGGAGGACAGACATATTCTCCAGAAGGGACTCTATGAGACAGATGTGTGGTGTCAGAATCATGGCCTCAAGCTCACTGTGGAGGAATGCATAGTGATCCTCTTTGTTGAAAACAAAATACCCACAAACTACCACATAGGTGTTACCCCCTTAAAAATGACAAGGTGATAAGGGATCTGGGGACACAAGTAGATAGTCATCTTTCCTTTGACAATCATGTTGCCAAAGTGATTGGGAGATCCTATGTGGCCCACCTAATCAACAAAGGGTTTGCATCAGAATCCAAAGAGGTAGTGTTGGCACTCTACTCTTACATCATCAGACCCATCATTGAGTACAGTGCACCATTTTGGATGTACTCAACTTAGCATATCCAGCAGCTGTAGAGACCACAATGGTACCTCACTGAGAGGATTACTGGCCTCAAACAGTTGTGTTGTGCAACACAACTGGTAAAACTAAATCTGTTCTTCATTGCGTACCGCCTACTCAGAGGCACACTCTGCCTAACATACAGAGCTATGAACATGCTCCATCTACAGATAACAACATTGAGTCGCCCTACACATTCCAGGGATATGAACCTCATCACAATGATGAATACAACATGCTGGTGGGATAGAGTACCATCCCAGACACTTGCCTTACTGTGGAACAGAGTCCCAATGTACATCAGACAGAACCCCTCGCTGACACTCTTCAATTGGAACCTTGATGAGTGGATGGGAAGCAGACAATTCATACCATGCATCACATCAGCAGCCCCACTAGAAAGGGGCTTAGGGTACTAACTATTAGAACTAGGCCTTGGGAGACTACCCAGTGGTGTGGTGAAAGCTGCACAACTTGCGTAGGTTGATATATGTCTTCGTGGAGATAGTCTAATACATACCTAAGAACCTATGTGACAGGTACATGTCTACAGATAGTAGATGTGTACTTCATTGTACAGTCATGTTATACAGCAGGCACATGGACCACATACACTGTAATGATTACAGATACTGGTGGCTGTTATGTACAGTGGGTGAGATGTGCACCTCATGTCTTTTGTGCCATTGGGATGTGTGCTGGGTGGGACAGTCCTGGATGGCTCCCTGTCATGGTCACCCTCTTACACACATCTCTGCCCATCCATCTTTGGTTTATTATACTGTGTTCCCCCTATATATATATATATATATATATATATATATATATATATATATATATATATATATATATATATATATATATATATATATATATATATATATATATATATATAGGTACATAGGTAGGTAATAGGCTATCTGCCTGAAGGCATATATTAATATGGCCAGAGTGTGCAGCTATCACCACCCATGGAGTTAGTTCCCTAGGCCTCTGTGTAGTAGAGCTGATGAAGTGATCCATGGTGTGACAGTTCAGTTTCACATACACTCATCAAGGCTCCTCTGGAAGAGTGTCAGTGAGGGACTCGGCTTAATGTCGGTTGGGAGCCTGTTCCAAAGCAAGGGAAGTCTGTGAGTTAGTAATGTATCCCTCCAACATGTTCTATTTAATGTTGTGATGATGATATCCCTACAGCATGTGGCACAGTGAGCTTGGGTTTACTTTAGATAGCGCATGTACATCAGTTCTGTGTTGGACATGGACCTGTCTGTTGGGCAGAGATCACCTGAGTAGACAGTATGCACCAGAGTACAGATTTAGTTAAATTCAGTCTTGTTGCATGGAGCAACTGTTTGAGGCCAGTAATCCTCTTGTTGAGGTACTTCAATGGTCTTTCCAGCTGCTGAAGGTGCCTAGTCAGATTCATCCCAAGTGTGTTGTGATACTCTCTGATGGGTCTGATGACTGATGAGTAGAGGGAACCTCCTTTGACCTACATGCAAAGACCTTGGCAGTTTGTGTGAACACATAGCATAATTTTCTAACCACTTTGTGAATGTGTTTCTGGAAGTCAAGATGACTATCCACATGTGTCCATAGATCCCTTATTATCACCTCCATATTTAGGGTGTTGGCACCTATGTGGTATCTGTATGACTGTAGCTCGAGGCCATAATTTTGACACCACATCTGTCTGACTGAGACCCTTTTTAAGGATGTCTCTGTTGTCCCAAACATCGATTATGACAATTTTTTTGCAGCCATCCACAAACTTTGCTAAACATAGCCCTTGTGTGTTTGACTGTATTTCTGAAAAGTATACACCAGACAGGAGGGGTCCCAGGATTGAGCCATGGGGGACAGCAGTTGTTACCAGCTTGAACAGGAGACCACAATTCTTACCTTGTGGGCTCTATCTGTGCCCCAGTTGGCAATCCATCAGATGACATACATATTTATGCACAGGTTGTTGACTCTGTGGATACGTCATGTGTCTGGGATGTTGGAAAAGGGCATTTCAAGGTCTATGTGGGACATGCGTAGCTCATTTCATTGATGTATGTCCTGGGTGACTGCCTTGAAAACAGTCTAGTAGGTTTGGGAACCATGATCTGCCCCTGACCAAAGCATAATGGGTAGGGTTAGGTGTCTGTAGGCTCCCAATAGCTCTGTTTATGAGTTCCATCATGATGGACTCCATGGCCTTGCAGATCAGGCTTAATAGGCTTATAAGACAATAGTTCCCATGGTCTGTTGTGCACCAACACTTGTAGAGTGTGCCAAACATTGCTGTAACCCATTCAACAGTTTCATATCCTGTACAGAGGTTGAGTCTCAACAGACTGTTCAGGTGCAGGGTCTGTTTGTTTTGAAGTTCACATATGACACAGCTAGGGAAACCATGTCATCCCATAGACATTGGGTTTTTAGGTTTGGAAAGAGCTGTTTATCCATTGTATATGTGATTTCTGGGTTTTCACAATCTCCAGGTATGATAATGGGCCCTTTTGTCAGTGAGAAGGGGGTAAATATGTATGAACCTATCTGACAAGATGTTGGCAATGTCAGTCATGTACATGTATTAATTTACAGTTTGCACTGACTCAAAACATATATGAGATTACATTGATATTTATGACATAGCAAATGAAAACTTCATGGTTCTCTATGGACTCTTTAACAATATTTTTGCCAGAACATGGCTTGGATAATGTTAGGAGTGCTCATTGTTTATTGATGATACTGATCGGAGATTTATTGATCTTTTTTGAATTTTCACTTTCTTTGAACAACTTAAGTACTTGTAGTACATAGTTTGATTATGACAGGAGTGCAATATATTATATGGGTCTGTTTTCACATAACTGTGTGCGCAAAGCAGGATTGATGAATAGCGACAAGTTTCTGGGGTAAAAACTGCAACTGAGACACACTAACCCACGCACGTTCAAGCTTGCACGGCCCAACAGCAGAACAGGAACAAACAAGAGCCAGCAACAGGTTCCCAAAGGCTTTAATGAAGTAAAATAGTGTCAAAGACACAAACACTCTCCATAACCTCAAACTGGTTTCGGTATAGTACCTTCTTCAGTGAGGATAACAACCATGATAATTCCATAGGACATGCTCCTTATATATACATAAATAATTAATCAACCAATGACCAAATGGTTACCAATTAGTTACAAAATCAGATTTAAAGACATGCTTCACACTGAAACCTAACTAATAAGTAGGAATTCATAAATGCACAAACAGTGCATGAATAATACAATTTAGACAAAAATATAAATGTGAATAACAATAATATAAGGCCAAGATGTGGTGTTAAATAACTAATAAATATATATATATTATTAATATATATATAAATATATTACAAATGGTCATTCAAACCTGGAGAAAAAAGAGCTCCCAGGTGAATAATCCAGTATTTCTCTTTCATACTTAGGACACTCTGCCAACCAGTCTGGTTGGACCTATTACCCTGTACTTTATCAATGGCACAGAATATAAATTTAGCAGATGGATGCTTAACAGTATGTTGATATAATGCATTACTGATTTTATGAGTCCGAATGTCACTACGATGTTCTCCAATTCTAGTTCGGAGGGACCTTGAGGTTTTACCCACATAAAAAGCTTGACACTGACATATAGCTAAATAAATCACCCAGCATGTTGAACAATTGGCAAATATACGTATATCAAATATCTTACTAGTATTGGCACTAGAAAATTCCTTAGTTTTGTTAATACTTAAACAGGAAGTGCAATGACCGCACGGGAAAGTCCCCAACAACTCATCACCAGAAAGGGTAAGTTGTCTGTATGTTGCACCTCCACTGTCCTGATGTTTATAATAAGAAAATAACGTGCCCAAAGTTTTGCCCCTCCTGTAAGAAATAGAACATTGGTCAGTCAAAATATGACGAAGATGTTCATTAGCCAAAAGTATATTCCAATTATTGTTCAACACACTTCTGATCAATTGATGATTTTTCCCAAATGTGGTAATAAATCTAATGGTATCACCTTTAACAGTATCCCTACTCTGATATTTTAAAAGATCTGATCTAGACTGCTGGTCTGTCCACAACCTGGCACTAGATATGTCCCTCATAGAATAACCTCTATCAAGAAATCTATAATTTAAATCCTTGATGGCATCTTCATGATCCTGAGGAGATGAATTAATACGTTTAAGACGCAGATATTGTGATTTAGGGATGTTGCGGATGGTGTGGCGTGGGTGCATGCTTGACGAATGAAGTAATGTATTAAATTGTGGATACTTCCTGTGTATTTTAGTGCTTAGGGTATTGTCCTCATTCCGATATACCGTGACATCCAAAAAGTCAATGGTACACTTATGGTATGTTATAAAGAATTCAATACCCCAAACATTGCTGTTCAAATGTTCCACAAATTCCATCAAATAGTCTACATCCAGACGCCACACCATCCAACAATCATCAAGATAACGTCCAAATATCCATCTCCTCTAAGTAAATATTATGCAAAGGATCATATATGAGACATTCCTCCAGGTATGCCATAAAGAGGTCAGCATATATGGGGCAAAAGAAGCCCCATAGCTGTACCTCTGAGTTGCCAATAGCAATCACCCTGGAAGAAAAACATTTTTGTTCAAAACATGCTCTGACAAACATACTAGTAGCGTGTTAAATCCAGGTGGGTATAGATCAGATCTTTGAAGCCAATAGTCTAACGCTAGGCCAGCCCAATGAGGGATACTCGTATAAAGGATTTCACGTCTAAAGTACACATTATCCAATCTGGATCTAATTGTGTATCAACCACGATGTTTAAAAATTCCGTGGTGTCCTGTATAGACTCTGACCATAGGCAATAGTGGCTTAAGATATGATGTTAGAAAACCGATATAGGTTCTGTAAGGGATCCATGACCAGACACAATAGGTCTCCCAGGAGGAGCACTGAGAGACTTGTGAATTTTGGGTAACAGATAAAGAATCTGCTTTTGTGGATCATCAACTTGAAGATGACTGGCAGTTTTGGATGAAATAATACCTTCTTGTACTGCTTGTTGGATGAATGCGTCAATGTCATGTTTAAACTGGGGTGTGGGATCTATCCTCATGTGCTTATAGCATTGGGCATCAGACAACTGTCTTAATCCTTCCTGTACATAATAGTCATTGTTCAGGACGACCACACCCTTATCCGCCTGGATGATGACAATATTGTGATTTTGTCTCAATTCAAACAAAGCTTCCCTCTCTGAAGGTGTGATATTGTCCTGGGCTATATTAATATTAAAATTAGGAAAATGTAGGTCCCTCAAAACAGCTTGTTGGAAAATCCCAACGTTTTTATTCATTGGAGGCTGGAATGTTGATTTTTTAAAAATAAAATCAGTAGATCTTTGAGTGACATAGTTACTCTGATCCTGAAAAAAAATTTTTAAATTCAACTTCCTACAAAATTCAATAACATCAACCGATACTGAATAATGGTCTGAGAAAAAACTTGGGACAAAACCCAATCCTTTATTGAGAACACAATGTTGTTCCTTAGTAAGTATATGATCAGACAAATTTAAGACATTATCAAAAGGTTGAACTATATATATTTATATATATATATTAATAATATTTATTAGTTATTTAACACCACATCTTGGCCTTATATTATTGTTATTCACATTTATATTTTTGTCTAAATTGTATTATTCATGCACTGTTTGTGCATTTATGAATTCCTACTTATTAGTTAGGTTTCAGTGTGAAGCATGTCTTTAAATCTGATTTTGTAACTAATTGGTAACCATTTGGTCATTGGTTGATTAATTATTTATGTATATATAAGGAGCATGTCCTATGGAATTATCATGGTTGTTATCCTCACTGAAGAAGGTACTATACCGAAACTAGTTTGAGGTTATGGAGAGTGTTTGTGTCTTTGACACTATTTTACTTCATTAAAGCCTTTGGGAACCTGTTGCTGGCTCTTGTTTGTTCCTGTTCTGCTGTTGGGCCGTGCAAGCTTGAACGTGCGTGGGTTAGTGTGTCACTGTGTGTTTTCCTCGCTGTTGGTGTTGGCTCCCTGGCTGTTGCAGAGATGACTCCTCTCCTTTGGAATTTGGACTTCCTCCTTATATGAAGAACATTTGGATTTATTGCATGCTTCGGTTTTTGAAGGCTCAAGAGTGGTGACTTTTTTTATTACAGTTTGGACTTTTTTTCTTACATTTCCAAGCGTCTGGTTTTCATAAGACCGCCATGTTTCTTATGCTCCGTAATTGTTATATGGGAGCGTATAGTTTGTTGGCTGGTTTAATCTATCTATTGAATATGAGTTCACTATAATTGTGGGGAACCATTACATTTTTCAAGGCGTTTTTTGTTTTTTACGCCATTGTCTATGGGACTAGTTCTGTACGGGACTGGCAAGGTAGCATCACGGAATGTTTGTGGCAGGCATGGTTGGCTCTGTTTTCTAACAGGCGTACATTTTTGATTTTAACTTTGTATGTTCTTATTTTGATGAGGACACATTCAATAACTGTTTGCAGCAACGTTTTTCAGGATTGCTACGGTTCCATCGGTGGGCATTCCAGATACGAACTTGTTGAGGCCTACGCCATGATGGCGCCTTATCTTTTATGGCGTATTATTTAACAAATTCCTACTGGATTTTCTTTTCAGATTGGGACAATTTGTTCATTGGGTTGTGATTATACTGTCAGATGTGTCATAGTATTATCTATGTGAAGATTATGTTTATGTATAACATGTTGTAATAATATATGTATGTTTTTCAATGTTATTGCAATTGTGTATTGCAATTGTGTATTGGATGTTACGACTTTATTTCCTGGCCATAGGGGCAGGTACAGAATTATTCTTTGAGTTTATTTCCCAAGAAGGGTTTTACTCTCTAGATATTTGGGGCTTAGGTGAGACACACATATTATCTGTGTTCACTGTTACGATATGCTTATGACATATTTTTTGTGAATAGGTATAATATTGTGTGTGCTTGGAATACTATATGTCCTTTTTTAGGCCGGGGTATTGCCAATACGAACTTGTAGAGTCCGTTGCTATGATGGTGCTTTGTTTTTGATGTCATACTATTTAACGAATTCCCACTAGATTTATTCCAGATTGGTATTTTGTGAATTGGGCTGTGATTATACAGTCGGATGTCTTATTGGAATCAGAAGGGTTATATGTGAATGTTATGTTTAGGCTTATATGCTCTAACAATACATGTACTCTTCTCAAATGTAATTGATATTTGGTACTATATGTTATGACCTCATTTTTTTGTAATAGGGGTTGATATATAATCACTTTTCAGCCTAATTTCGTGGGGTTTGATTTCAGGACACTTGGGGCTTTTGTGATAGTTCTATACAATTACCTATTATTATAACAATATGTTAATATAATTGGTTGATTATCAGGTACAATATTGTGTGAGTTTTGCATATCACAAGTCCTTCAGGCCAGATACATGTATATTTTTATAATGGAAATGTCTTTCATATTATATGGGCCTTGGTAAACTATGGTACTTATGTATAATTGTTATACAGGGACTATATAATAGGGTAATCATACATTATTATGGTATATGTGTGCTTAACCCTATGGGTTTGGGTATATTTTGTTATCTGATCACATTTATTGTGGTCATGCCCATTATTTTATAGACATTTTCATTTTTGTAACATTATGACTGTTTCTGGATAGGACTTCATAACAATGTCAGCTATTATTAGGGATGGACTCCTATTGAGTTGACTACATTTGGTTCAGTACATCCTTTTGCACTATTGTTATTCTATGGCCATTTTAGTTATGGTATGGTAACATCTTTATGGAGTCATTTGATTAGGGCTCTTTTAAAGAACTTTTTCCTACCCTTTGAACTTATGTGTTTTGGCATATGTTAATGATTGCATTACATGCATTGTCTACTTTAGGTAGTGACAAATTTATATATTTTTTCTTATATTGTCTACACAAAAATTTTTTTGGATTTGACAATTACAATTGGACATCTTTTGATTATTATATGAGGCATGTCTCATAGTTTAATTTTCTAGTTCAGTGTATGGGGGATGACTCCATTCCATTTGGAACAGTATGTTCAATGATATATACTAGGTCCGGGTAGATTATATTTACTCATTGTTTCCGCGTCCCTTGAATTTTGTTTTTTTTTTGTTTTTTTTTTTTTTTTTTGGGTCTCAATATTGGGTTACTTCCTTGGATGACTGATCAACACACGCTTTCTAACATGGATTTGGACCATATATTATCAGGGTTGTGTGCTGATAGGGAGGATATAGCCATTTTTGGCCTTGTGGAAGCCCCAAGCAACAACCAAAATATAAACAACCCAAATATTGAAGGGGGTTGTGATTTGGCATTCCGTAGATTGGACAAAGGACTCAGAGGGCTAAGAGCCAATATTTGGCATTTAAGGTTGTTCAAGGCCTATTTTTATAAAGGCTTGGCACCCAGAGGCCTTCAAATTACGTCCTCTTGTGGGAAGATCTGAACAGAGACTCACAGAGGAATGGGATGATGCCCTAAGGAAGGGTTCAATGGTATTTGTGAAGATTTTATTGGATTATTATGAAAGAACTGTAGATATTTTGCTTAAGGAAGTTCAAGATCTAAGTATGGAATGCCAAAAATATAAGGATAGTAATAAATATTCTAGTTGTGTTGAGCGGTTGTCCAAGGAACTTACGGTTTATGATAATATGGTGAAGGATCAAAACTTAAAAATTTTCCAGGGATATACAGGATTATGAGAGAGGTCAGCCATTTCAGGTTCAAAGGACTGTTAGATTCAGGGACGCGGGACCAATGGTAAATGTGGGTAAATCAAAGAAAAGACCTAGGTCAATTTTAAAACACCATGATTCCAGTTACACCAGTACCTCAGGAGAGGTCATCCTACACTGACAGCGAGGAGGCACCAGTGTCAGATCCCTGTAAAAAGAAAAATCAATCTAAGTTCCCTTTAGACATGTTGGGAAATCGAGGGGAGGAAGCATAAGAGCAGATACAAATACAGACTCTATGACGGGTTAGTTCAGGCATTGCTGAACAAATAGTTCAACCTTTGATAATGTCTTAAATTTGTCTGATCATATACTTACTAAGGAACAACATTGTGTTCTCAATAAAGGATTGGGTTTTGTCCCAAGTTTTTCTCAGACCATTATTCAGTATCGGTTGATGTTATTGAATTTTGTAGGAAGTTGAATTTAAAAATTTTTTCAGGATCAGAGTAACTATGTCACTCAAAGATCTACTGATTTTATTTTTAAAAATCAACATTCCAGCCTGCAATGAAGAAAAACGTTGGGATTTTCCAACAAGCTGTTTTGAGGGACCTACATTTTCCTAATTTTAATATTAATATAGCCCAGGACAATATCACACCTTCAGAGAGGGAAGCTTTGTTTGAATTGAGACAAAATCACAATATTGTCATCATCCAGGCGGATAAGGGGTGCGGTGGTCGTCCTGAACAATGACTATTATGTACAGGAAGGATTAAGACAGTTGTCTGATGCCCAATGCTATAAGCACATGAGGATAGATCCACACCCCAGTTTAAACATGACATTGACGCATTCATCCAACAAGCAGTACAAGAAGGTATTATTTCATCCAAAACTGCCAGTCATCTTCAAGTTGATGATCCACAAAAGCAGATTCTTTATCTGTTACCCAAAATTCACAAGTCTCTCAGTGCTCCTCCTGGGAGACCTATTGTGTCTGGTCATGGATCCCTTACAGAACCTATATCGGTTTTTCTAACATCATATCTTAAGCCACTATTGCCTATGGTCAGAGCTCGTATACAGGACACCACGGAATTTTTAAACATCGTGGTTGATACACAATTAGATCCAGATTGGATAATGTGTACTTTAGACGTGAAATCCCTTTATACAGTATCCCTCATTGGGCTGGCCTACAGGCGTTAGACTATTGGCTTCAAAGATCTGATCTATACCCACCTGGATTTAACACGCTACTAGTATGTTTGTCAGAGCATGTTTTGAACAAAAATGTTTTTTTCTTCCAGGGTGATTGCTATTGGCAACTCAGAGGTACAGCTATGGGGGCTTCTTTTGCCCCCATATATGCTGACCTCTTTATGGCATACCTGGAGGAATGTCTCATATATGATCCTTTGCATAATATTTACTTAGAGGAGATGGATATTTGGAGACGTTATCTTGATGATTGTTGGATGGTGCGGATGTAGACTATTTGATGGAATTTGTGGAACATTTGAACAGCAATGTTTGGGGTATTGAATTCTTTATAACATACCATAAGTGTACCATTGACTTTTTGGATGTCACGGTATATCGGAATGAGGACAATACCCTAAGCACTAAAATACACAGGAAGTATCCACAATTTAATACATTACTTCATTCGTCAAGCATGCACCCACACCATCCAACATCCCTAAATCACAATATCTGCGTCTTAAACGTATTAATTCATCTCCTCAGGATCATGAAGATGCCATCAAGGATTTAAATTATAGATTTCTTGATAGAGGTTATTCTATGAGGGACATATCTAGTGCCAGGTTGTGGACAGACCAGCAGTCTAGATCAGATCTTTTAAAATATCAGAGTAGGGATACTGTTAAAGGTGATACCATTAGATTTATTACCACATTTGGTAAAATCATCAATTGATCAGAAGTGTTGAACAATAATTGGAATATACTTTTGGCTAATGAACATCTTCGTCATATTTTGACTGACCAATGTTCTATTTCTTACAGGAGGGCAAAACTTTGGGCACGTTATTTTCTTATTATAAACATCAGGACAGTGGAGGTGCAACATACAGACAACTTACCCTTTCTGGTGATGAGTTGTTGGGGACTTTCCGTGCGGTCATTGCACTTCCTGTTTAAGTATTAACAAAACTAAGGAATTTTCTAGTGCCAATACTAGTAAGATATTTGATATCGTATTTGCCAATTGTTCAACATGCTGGGTGATTTATTTAGCTATATGTCAGTGTCAAGCTTTTTATGTGGGTAAAACCTCAAGGTCCCTCGAACTAGAATTGGAGAACATCGTAGTGACATTCGGACTCATAAAATCAGTAATGCATTATATCAACATACTGTTAAGCATCCATCTGCTAAATTTATATTCTGTGCCATTGATAAAGTACAGGGTAATAGGTCCAACCAGACTGGTTGGCAGAGTGTCCTAAGTATGAAAGAGAAATACTGGATTATTCACCTGGGAGCTCTTTTTCTCCAGGTTTGAATGACCATTTGTAATATATTTATATATATATTAATAATATATATATATTTATTAGTTATTTAACACCACATCTTGGCCTTATATTATTGTTATTCACATTTATATTTTTGTCTAAATTGTATTATTCATGCACTGTTTGTGCATTTATGAATTCCTACTTATTAGTTAGGTTTCAGTGTGAAGCATGTCTTTAAATCTGATTTTGTAACTAATTGGTAACCATTTGGTCATTGGTTGATTAATTATTTATGTATATATAAGGAGCATGTCCTATGGAATTATCATGGTTGTTATCCTCACTGAAGAAGGTACTATACCGAAACTAGTTTGAGGTTATGGAGAGTGTTTGTGTCTTTGACACTATTTTACTTCATTAAAGCCTTTGGGAACCTGTTGCTGGCTCTTGTTTGTTCCTGTAAAAACTGCAACTGCCAGATATGTGTGGCCCACTGCTGTGCTCAGACATGGCCTAAGTGTGTGAGCATGTCCAGTATGACCTTTCAGTATGTTGCTGACTGAAATTTGCTAAATTTGTTGAAGTGTGTGAGCATACCCACTATGGACATATACACAATATGTGTGTGAAAAATCAAGTTGTTTTTTACTTCAGGGCTCACCTTTGTGTTGTACATCGACAGGAAGCATGCCGTGCCTGCAGGGCTTCCATGATTCACTTTGCATAGACTTAGCAACATTTCTACATACAGGGGGTACAGCTATTATTTGTACATTTCTACCTGGGGGCACACCTGATTGTTACTATGGGTGTACATAGGATGAGAGGTTCACCTGACACTTATACACATTTGCTAGGCCTGCACTGCTGTGTCAGGTACTCCATTTCAGTATGTACTTTTGCCTATCGTACTGGCTTGAGGCATACTACTGTACTACAGATCTTAGCTTCCAGTTTCACTTATATTAGTTTGTGACTTCATAGCCTACCCAATCCACATCACACTGCCTGGCCTGCTGTTATCTGTCTGCATAGGCCTGGGGGGAAGTTACTCATATGCCTCTTCAGAGGGCATGATACAGCATTTGTTTGTGTTTGCGTTAGTCTACAATTGTTCTGCTGTGTCTGTGCCAGTGAAATGCTGTCATGGCTTATTGGTTCAGTACTGTGACTATAGTGCACAGTATCCTGAGTTCGAGCCCTGTCATTGCTTTTTATTTTCCTGCTGGGCAGAATAGACTGCTTAAGGAATAGTAAAGCAGGTGTGAGCATGTTTACCTGGCTTTTTCTCAACTTTTCCCAACCTTGCCCGACTTTGCCCGACTTTGCCCAACATTGCCCAACATTGCTCAACGTTGCCCGGCGTTGCGCTAGTTAGCGAGATGCACAGCTCTGCGCAATTGTGTTTAAATATGCTAAATAGTGGTAAAATGTGCTTAGCACTGCTTTATATTGCTGAAAATGGGGCAATCATGCCTCAATTCGTGCTGCAGGGCTGCCTATGTCGGATGCAAATAGTACACTCCCTATACATGTTTGAAAACAGGTAGTGTCTAGTTAGGCTTTCCTTTTATTGTATGTGCGAGTCAGAGAGAGGTGTCATTTCCAGGGTTCCTACTGAGTCAGTGTATGTGCTATACATTGCCTCTTTGCCAAGGCCAAGGCATACTGGGAACGTCTCCTTCTGTCTACTGGGGCAGGCTCAGGGTGTTCCTCCTCTGAGTCATGCTGTGCCTGTGCAGGCCTTGGCAATGGTGAGGGGCTGTTTGGCCCTGCCCCATGCTGTCCCTGCTGCCGCTGTTTTCACAGGATCATATTGTGTAGCATGCCACATACCATGACAATCTGAGTACATGTAGTTGGTGAGTACTGCAAGGCTCCACCAGATGTGTCCAGGCACTGGAACTGTGACTTGAGCATCCCAAACATATGCTCAATAATGTTTCTTGTTTGTGCGTGTACCTCATTATGGAGTTCTTGTTTGGGTGTGTGCATTTCTGATGGATGTCATCAGCCACGGCTCCAGTGCATATCCAGCATCCCCCACTAGGTGACCATCAGGGATGTCCCCACTGGCAAATCTCTGGTACAGCTGCGTCAGATGCCAGATGTGGGAAATCGTGATAGCTTCCAGGGCAGCCAGCACACACATTCATTATTATGCCCTGGGCATCGCACATGACCTGGCAGTTGATGGAGGGGAAGCCCTTGCGGTTGATGTAGACCCTACCCCCCTCACCAGGTGGTGCTTTGATGTGTATGTGCGTGCAGTCTATTGCACCCACTACCTCAGGGTATTCTGCTATTTGGTGAAAAATATGCATATTGCTGGCCAATGCCTCACGGGAATTGGGGAAATATACGTGGTCACTGACATGTGCTGACATGGCATCCAGGAATTGGTGCAGTACCCTGGATGCTGATGCCTGTGAAACCCCCATCATATCACCAGTTGGTCTCTGGAAGGTACCTGTAGCTAGTATTCGTAGGCCAACACATACCTTGGTATCCACTGGGATGGGTTCCCCTCTGTTGGTTCTGTGTGTGAGGCATGGATGGCACAGCTCAACAATTTGCTGCAGGAGGTCTCTGTCCACTCTATAGTGCTCCACTATCTCCAGCTCATGTAGCCCCTGGTAGGTTACCCTGGGTCTGTACACTCTTCTATGTCTCCTCACTGTGGGTTGCTCAGCAACATTCACAACATCACCACCCTCAGCATCTTGCACATGTTGGTTTATGATAGCAATAGCAGCCCCTAACATTTTGTCTGACTTCAGCTTTTTAAGTTTTCACTCTTTGTATACTGCAGTGTTGCAGAGTTCTTGGGAAAAACAGGGTAGACTGCTGTTTGCAGAGTTTAAAGTGCTGGGCTGGGCTGGGCTAGTCTACTGCCTGTGTAATTGGCTGATTCTGATATATTTCACCTGGCAGCTCTGCTAGTTCTCCTTGGTTAACTTCCTACTACTTCTTTTCCTTCCTTTTCCCTTTCTGTTTCCGCCCAGGGCAGCACCGCACAAACAAGCACAAACATGTGCACACGCTGTGTGCACGTTTATAAGAAATTTCAGATATATCCACGGCATACGCCTATGGTTTCTTGTTTTCAGCTAGGACAATTGTAGACACACCTCTTGCAATCATGAGCAACTCAGGGCAAACACAAGCCACTGTGCTCCAGTAAGCTTACAGTCTTTCAGACATACCCCCTCATGATGTCACCTATCTTCTACTCTACTTCTCTCCTACTCCTACACTTACACTCTAGGGATATGGCTCACATGCCAGGGAAAATTGGGATTCACTATCCTTATCCTCATTTGCATAGGGTTGCCTACTAATGCTTGGTTAAGTCTCTCACACTGAGCTTCCCCCCATTAGCAACCACTACTCAATGGCCATGTTGTTTTCAGCCTGCCATTTACTTGCATGACAGAACAAGCTTTTTATTGAAAATGCCCATTTTTTGGCTATTTTTCAATTTTTTTCATTTTATTTAAAGTGCTACACGTTTGCGCAGCTCTCCTCTACGCTTAAACATCAGCGATCGGGGAAATGGATTTTTAGGATTTACAACATTTGCAAATGCCAATGGCCTTATATTTGGCCATTGGCATGCTTCCTCAACTAGATGCATCCTTTATTTGGAGCTGTTATAGTTCCGTTTAGCTATTTGCAGAACGGTACTCCGTTACCAACGGAGTACATTTCTGCAAATAACACTACTCATACACGGACAGGTTAGTGTTTCCTGGATCACAAATTTACCTCATTTGCATAGCTTTCAGCAACAAATGAGGTCATTTGCATACCATAACACTGTCCGTGCAAGAATAGCTTTAGAAGCTCTCATGCACACCCCTGCCGGCTGTTGCTGAATCGCTCGGCAGACATATTGGCTGTCTGCCATCTTACACTAATCTTATACTCCGTGCAAGCCTTCGTAAATCTGGCCCATTGTTTTTCTTTATTTGTCTGATCATGTCCTTCAATGTTATTTTAAATATTTCCTGTGATTTGAACTCTGATGTCACTCTGAATATAGACTTAGTATTTTCTTGCTCATTTATTATTTATTATTAAATTATTTAAACCTTTCATTGTGGCTGATCTTTGTAGAGATATCTAAGTTTTGAGAGTATTTGCATTTTATTTGGTGTCACTATGTGGACCACTCCCAATTGTCTTTCTCTTGGTCAAACTGCCATTTGTCTTAATATTAATTTCACTCAGTATATTGAGTAGCCTTGGAAGAGCCTTATGGTAGCTGGCAGAAGTGTCTGGAGGCAGTCATAACTACCTTATAGTCTGGGCAGTAGGGGGCATAGCTAGTAAACCTGTGCCAGCCTTTCCCAGGTGAGTGTGTGTGTGTGTGTGTGTGTGTGTGTGTGTGTGTGTGTGTGTGTGTGTGTGTGTGTGTGTGTGTGTGTGTATGTGTGTGTGTGTGTGTGTGTGTGTGTGTGTGTGTGTGTGTGTGTGTGTGTGTGTGTGTGTTTGTCTCCATAGGTCTAAGTATTAGGAGACTCTTCACACTCAGTACACTTCACATTGCCCTACTTCACAAGATCTGCTGCTGTCATTCACCTTAGAAGTACCATTGGACACCAATCACCCCTATAAGCTCTGTAGAATGTTCGATAACTTTGTAATCTATAGTACAAATAACTAGATAGGTAGGGGTTCTAATTTCAATACCGGCAAGTGTGTGTGTGTGTGTGTGTGTGTGTGTGTGTGTGTGTGTGTGTGTGTGTGTGTGTGTGTGTGTGTAAATCAAATCTCAAAGAGTGTGTGTCAGCTACTTGGGCAGGGTCACAAAGCACTGGTTGGACAAAGGGGGTACTGGAGGCCTTGGCTTGGACACTCAGCTGAGATCTCAACTCTATAGCTGTGTTGGTGAGGAGTCTTGCTGGGGATCTGGAGAAAGAGGGAAAAACATCCCCAAACTGACTGTGGTCTCTGTGTACTTTTAAGAGAAATTGCACTTGATGTGGAGAGCTGCATCTTGAAATACTATGTGTGTACCTATTATCCTCCCAGTGAACATCCCCTACAGGTACCAGTGGTGAGGACTGAGGCTCCTTGATTACTGGCCCAGAGGTGGGGCATCACACATACATTTTGTTTCATTGCATACTGGAAACATGTTCAAACCTACAAGTTTAAAATACACTCTAACACGTGATGCTGTATCATACAAGGAATATAAAATAATACAATCAGGATGATGAATCAAAGAATATGCATGTATGCATGGTCCAAAAAAGTGTGCAAGTGGTCTATCATTTAAAAACAGCCCAAAGGTAAACTTAATCCACCAGCTGCATTTCCTTTGATTGTAGATTTCAATGCCATTTCAAAGAATGTGAGTTAAAAGGGCAGAAAAGCTTACTGTTCATGCTATGTATGTTTTCATTGTGAGACTGTATTGATTTGTTTATCTAATGACTATCAGTGTTTATGCTTTCAAATTTCAAATAAAAGTTTTAAATATTGTTAATCAATGTAGAAAATAGTATTCACACTGGCAGGTTTGAAGAGTGCTTATGGTAAATGGGGAGAAGTAGCCAAGTAATGAAACACTTGAATGGCTAGGTGTGTGTGGCCAGGCAGCCTGCTAGGGGGGAAGGCATGATTAATTACCCTGCCTAGGACCCCATTTGACTATGATCTGGCTTTGCCCCACACCATTGGCAGCATCTGTTATTCTACTAGTTAAGCCTGGTTTCCTCATGGAGACTATAAATAGTTCTTCACCCAGTCTTTGCAAATCAAGGAAATAATATTCTCTGCTGTTCAGACTTATCCTGGTTTAAACATCTACTCATGTTACTCAAACTACCACTTCACCTCAAACACCACCAAGGGAACATCCCCAAAAGGCAGCAACAATACTGACAAACCAAAAAGAACTCCTTCTTACTGATAGAGAACATCCTCAAAAAACTCAAAAATCTTCAATGCAAGGAAATCTATCTAAAACAGTTTGGGGAAAAAAACTAGTACCAGGAGGTCTACAACTTCAAATGAATCCCATCTGGAAGAGCATGGATAACACCCTACTTACAGAATGAAACAACACACATAAGGAGATAGAAAAACTCATTATAATGCTCCTAAGACACAACCATGACCAACAGACAAACACTATCAAAATGTTGAAAGACGTTACAGAAGCCTGTAAACATGAATCTGACAAGAAAATGAAGTTCCAAGAAATATACAACAGAGTCAGAGACTTTGAGGTCAAAATAAATGAAAGGAAACTTCAAAAGATTTAGAGAGATCAGCATGACAAACTACATCCTGAAAAACACTACCATAAAAACAGACCAACAGGTAAATATTTCAGAAATACATGAAGGCTGATAGACAGGATGCAGCCACATTACCTGAACCACCAACACAACCAAGACCCATGACATCTACCAGTCACTACCCACCGGGTCTTTCACCTAGATCTGAACAATCTAGCACTAGATCCAGAGAACCACTCACCCCCACAATCCAGCCCAATATCAGAGGTCTCCCCACTACAAAAAGCGAAAACAGGGCACCCAGGAACTGCCACAATTATACACCCAGGAGAGATACAACATTACAACCAATACCCCTGCCCAACAGTCATAAGACCACTATCACCCATGACTAGAGAGATCCCCACAAGGGAGCTACCACAAGATGGACAGGGCTGGGCAAGGGAAATGTGACCTCAAGCAGCTTTGGCACCCCCAAACCGAGATCTTGAAGAGAAAAAGAAGGAGAACTCAAGACATCCAGCAAAACTAACTGAAATCTGGAATCATTCCAGGAAACCATTACAAGATATTGAGCATGAATCATTTAAAAAGCGATTAACATTTATCCCACACCAAAGCAGCAGCTTAGTCGAACCCAAAGTACATCTAAAACTTTTCACCAGAAAGCTAAATCATAAAATATTATTTCACAACAGCAAAAAGCAGGACCAACAAAACCAAACTAACCCTGTCATAGGCACACACAGTTCAAACAGTCCTAGCAATTTCTCTCCACCACCCCACACAGTTGTCAGCGCATCTGAGAACAAAAATGAGGTGGATATCAGAAAAATATTAAAAAAAAAAAACAAAGAAAATAATTTATGACTTAAACAACTTAGAGACCCTAGTACTCTGCAACCTCACCAATGACAAAACCCATAGAATTATGAAAGCCAACACACATGGAGGTATGCTTATCACTGATGCAACCACCTACAACAAAAAGATCTTGGACCCTCTAAGCAATGCTCTGTTGCTCAGAGGGTCCAAGATACTACAATCCTGCAGGAAATGGGAAAATCAGATTTGAATACAAAGAAATTTTACTTGAAGTCACAAACCTCAACAAAGAGGGGCCCATAAACTAAAATTTAATGGAGTTCCTCATAGTACTTCACCCAAAATCCTGAATTTCTTCAGAATCCCAAGACCCCACAAGAATATCAATGACCTCCCATACAGAAAAGTGGTTGCCAGCAGAAGATCAATCACTGAACCTCTACCTATATACCTTGATGGACAAATCAAACCACTGGCAGAAAACAACAGATCCTTCATCTTTGACTCTATGGACTTCCTCAAGAAAACCAAGGCTATACCCATCCAGAAGGAATCCATACTAGTAACCATAGATGTTAAAGCTCTTTACATAATACTACTTCAGGTGTATTGCATCCAGGAAGTAATTTAAGCCTACAACAAAGAATGGGCAATACAGTATGGTATGGTGAAACAAACTTACCTGGCAGACTTCTGAACCTACTCCTCAAAAACAACTCCTTTCAGTTTGAAGGCAATACTTTTGTCAAGCAATAGGTATCATTGTGGGTGCTGCAACAACAGATCACACACAACCAGGAATACACAAAGCAGTTTTTTAAACAGTAGTATTTTATTCAGATAAAATCTTTATTAGCGCTTCAGCTGAAAAGCCTTTTCAGAGTATATAAACTGAAATACCACACATCCTTTATATACAAAGCAATTTTCCCTAATTATTCAATAAAATAACTAAAACAATTATATCATTTACAAAACATTTACCCAATTAAAACCCTCCAATTACATTCCGTATTAAATCACATAGGGACTGAAGTTTCATACTTTATTATACAAATAGAGTCTTTTTTGTGATAATATAAGTTTCTAAAATTCTAACTTTGAATTCCCTTTTACTTTCACCAACATAATATTTATTACATGGGAATCTAAGTACATAGACAATCCCCCCAGTGTCACATCTAAAAATATTTTGTGTCTCATATTTTTTCTATTAATATTTAGACATATTAGGGACATAAAGAAATGTAACATGGAAAGCCCAGTTGCTGCACATTTAAAAAAAAATCATGGTAGTAATGTGGAAGGACTTCAGTTCGATATATTAGAACAGGTTAAGGTGTATAGGTTCAATACTTCTCTTTTGAAACAAACTATTACAAAAAGAATATATTTTTATATTAAAGTATGAAATTTTAGTCCCTAAGGGAGTTAATACAGAATATAATTGGAGGGTTTTAATTGGGTAAATGTTTTGTAATGATATAATTGCTTTAATTATTTTATTGAATAATTAGGGGAAATTATTTTGTATATAAAGGTTATGTGTTATTTGTGTTTTTATACTCTGAAAAGGCTTTTTAGCTGAAGCACTAAGAGAGATTTTATCTGAATAAAATACTACTGTTTAGAAAACTGATTGGTGGATTCCTGGTCTTGTGTGATTTGTTGTTGCTGCATCTAATATTTGGTTCTACTGTAGTCTCCAACGGCTGAAATTTGATGGCCTGTGAATCCTTTAACCAACTACCTAGAATTTTTTGTGAGAACAATATAGACCCAACACAGAGGTCCATGGAAAGCTCCATTCTTTCTTCCAATGAACAGTCTCCTGCAAAGGAAAATTGAGCAACTGGTGAGAGGAATAACTTGGATCCTATACTACCCTAGTTATTGCAGAAAATGAATAAAGAAAGAGGCAAGAGATATAATAATCCATTTGTATCAAATGGACAACGTTCAGCTGTGGCAGCTATGTCTCCTGAATTACAGGCACTTTTTGATCAATTAGATAAGTTGCTGTTCAAATAAACCTATGTACATTTTAATTTACTAAGCCTGCAACAATATCTTGAATTAGAAATAACACCAAGGGGCATGATAGCCATCAAATGCCCCTCTATACCTCTTGGTCTTAATGATGAAAATAAACTTTTTCAGTCTAGATGGGTGGCTGCAGTACAGAAATGTAGTCTTGAATAGACTGCTATTCTGATATAAAGAGATCTCTTAAAAATTCAGAAAATTAAGGAAGAGATCAAAAAATATGCACAGAAGTGTTAAATAAAGCAAATAGTTCATGTTTAGAGGTTTTTCTTAATGATGTGAATACTAAACTGTCTTTGAACAAGAAATTATTGAGAGAAAAATACAAACTTAGATGTGATGTGCATGACTATGACCAGCAGAGGGTGTTTACTTGGAAGATGCAGCAGAGGAAGTCATGCCACCATGTGACTTTTCAGTTTGAGGAAGAAAATAGCCTAGTAATGGAGGATTGCCTGTTTCTGCAGAGAGTGCAGTTTCATCATCAGATTGGGAGACTGAGGAATTGGTTTCTGGAAATTATCGACCTTTACCTCCTGTGCGGAATCCAGGGGGTTTGAATAATTTTCATCGTGGACAGTCATAGCCACAATGGAATAGAAAAAGGTACAGAGAATATTTGGGACCTTTAAAGAAGGCACTGCCTTCCCTTATTCACAAAGAGGAAAATAGTATTAATTTGCTGGTTATGCAACGAAAAAGAATTTTGTGGTATTCTGGTAGAAAGACCCTACCCCGGATTCTGCATGCCTTGCAAGGCATGCAGGATTAGGGCAGAAGTTCTAGCAGGCAATTTGTCTGCCGTACAATCCAGGAATAGCCTGCAGGGGCATGCACGAGTGCTCCTGCACTAGTCTTGCATGGACTAAGCCCCTGTATGCAAATCACCCCATGTGCAGGAGAAATCCATGCAAATGAGGTGAATTTGCAATCCAGGAAGCTTGAAACCTTTGTAACCGAGCACATTTCTGCAAAATCCAAAACAGAGCCATGACAGCTCCAAATAAAGACTGCATGTCAGTCAGGAAGCATGCTAATGGCCAAGTATAAGGCCATTGGCACTGCAAACAGCTTAAAAAATAAAAAAAAAATCAACTTTTTTTTTTTTAGCAGATCTCAGCTGTTTAAGTGTAGGGCAGCGGTGCGCAAACAAGATTGGGGGGAAATAAGAAAATAAACCTAAAATAAGCATTCTAACTAAAATCACTATTCTGCCATGAAAGTCAATGGCAGGCAGAAGACAACATGGCCAGTGAGTAGTGGTTGCTAAGGGAGGAGGCTCAGTGTAAGACATATAATTATGCATTAGCAAGCAATCCTATGCAAATGAGGGAAATGATAGTGAATACTAGTTTTCCCCAGCAAGCTAGTCAGGTCCCAACAGTGTAAGAGCAGGAATAGCTTGGTGCAAGCCTAGGAGTTAGCTGACGTCATGGGGGGGGGGTGTCAAGCATACTGTAAGCAGATTGGAGCCCTGTGGCTCAGGTTTGCTCCTAGATAAGCACAGCTATGCAAGGGTGTCCGTCTGAAGCTGCCTAGCGCTCTTTACATTGCCTAAGTGGGCATGCTCGCCATGCACTGGGTTTTAAAGGTATAAAAAAAAAGTTACACCAGGAAATTGCAGCTCTGTGCACATTTAAGCACTCTGTTTGTGCGGCGCGCCCCCAGGCTTAAACAGGAAGGCAATGGGAAGGGAAAACAGCAGTAAGAAGGTAATCTAGGAGAACTAGCATAGATGGCAGGTGAAATGTATCAGAATCAGCCAATTACACAGGCAGCAGATCAGCTCAGTCCGGAACACTACTATAAACTATGCAAACACCTTCCCCTCTAGTTTTTCCCATACTCTACACCACTGGTGTATACAAGTGGGGAACTTTTAACAAACAAAACAACAAAATGATAGGGGCTGCAATAGCTATCATACTACAACTTGTGGAAGAGGCTGTGGGTGGTGAGGATGTGAATGCTGTCAACCAACCCACAGTGAGGAGATGGAGAAGAGTGTACAGTCCCAGGGTAACCTACCAGGGGCTACATGAGCTGGAGATAGTGGAGCGCTATAGGATAGACAGGGACCTCCTACAGCAAATTGTTGAGCTGTGCCAGCCATGCCTGACACACAGAACTAACAGAGGGAAGCCCATCCCAGTCGATATAAAGGTATGTGTAGGCCTAAGAATATTAGCTACAGGTACTTTCCAAAGGCCAACTGGGAATATGATGGGGATCTCACAGGCATCAGCATCCAGGGTACTCTACCAGTTACTGGATGCCATGTCAGCACATGTCGGTGAGCACATATATTTCCCCAACACCCGTGAGGCGTTGTCCAGCAATATGCAACTGTTCCACCAAATATCAGAATACCCTGAGGTAGTGGGTGCTATAGACTGCATGCACATATGCATCAAAGCACCACCCTGTGAGCAGGGTAGGGTCTACATCAACCGCAATGGCTTCCCCTCCATCAACTGTCAGATCGTGTGTGATGCCCAGCGCATAATAATGAATGTGTGTGCTGGCTGCCCTGGAAGCTATCACGACTCCCACATCTGGCATCTGACACAGCTGTACCAGAGATTTGCCAATGGGGACATCCCACATGGTCACCTAATGGGGGATGCTGGATATGCACTGGAGTTGTGGCTGATGACACCCATCAGAAATGCACACACACCCGAACAAGAACTCCATAATGAGGCACACACACAGACCAGAATTATAGTAGAGCATGTGTTTGGGATGATCAGGTCACTGTTCCGGTGCCTAGACACATCCGGTGGAGCCCTGCAGTACTCACCAGCTACATGTACCCAAATTGTCATTGTATGTTCCATGCTACACAATATGATCCTGCGGAAACAGCTGCAGCAGGAACAGCACGGGGCAGGGCCACACAGCCCCCCACCAATGCCAAGGCCTGCACAGGCACAGAGTGACTTGGAGGAGGAACAACCTGAGCCTGCCCCAGTAGGCAGAAGGAGGCATGCCCAGTATGCCTTGGCCTTGGCAAAGAGGGAACGCATGGCACATACACTGACATAGGAGGAACCGAGGGAATAACACCTCTCTCTGACGCTCACATACAGTAAAAGGGATGCCAAACATGATACTACCTGTGTTCAATTATGTGTAGGGAATGGACTATGTGCATCTGATGTAGGCAGCCCTGCAGCACCACCCTCAATATTGGGACACCCACAAGGTAAGTGACTCACACATGCCAGTCAGGGGGGGTTCACATACCCAACAACAGTCACAGCCAGTAGGACAGGTGTACACAAACACAAGCAAAGGCTGTGCTATGTCCTCTGAATGATGCCTATGGGTAATCCCCCCTGGCCTACACAGACAGACTACAGCAGGTCAGGCAGTGGGATGGTAGTTCTGAAGGGTAGGAGGTCAGAAACTAATATGTAAGTAAATCAAATCTAAGATCTGTAGTACACTGGTATGCCTCTAGTCAGGATGATAGGTTAGAATACAGAATAAAATGGAGTACCTGACATACCAGTACAGTGATAGCAAATGTGTACAAGTGTCAGGTGTGTCCCCCCATCCTATGTAGTCATGTAATAACAGTCAGGTGTGCCCCCTCCCAATCATATGTAAAAATGTAGAAATAGTCAGGTGTGCCCCCCATTCTACATAGAAGTATAATAACAGTCAGGTGTGCCCCCCAATCCTTTGTAGATATGTTGAAATAGTCAGGTGTGCCCCCCAATCCTGTGTTGGAATGCAGAAACAGTCAGGTGTGCTCCCCCCAACCCTACTTAATTCTGTAGTAATGGTCTGGTGTGCCCACCCAATGTAATGTACACACATCGTAACAGTCAGGTGTGCCCCCCACAACCCATGTAGAAATGTAGTAACATGTATGTGTAGGTCTAATACCAGTGGAGCACAGATGCATAGAGGTGGCCAAGGTAGCAGAATAGGTTGTAGCATCTGCACAATATGCAGGTATGTGTGTGTCCCATATTGTGTGAGAGTGATCAGTATGTATGCATGTTGAGGTAAGCCTGGTGGTTATTGCCCACTACTGCTGATGACAGGGACATGTCCTCACAACTGCAATGCCATACACAATACCCATCAGTATAAATCATGCTAGCAGTAAGCCATTGCAAATGTATGGTGGTAATATGTGTCACCATGTGAAAGACTTACATTGCATGGTTGTTGGTCTAAATATACAAGCAGTACAAGGGAGAAAGTACCCCAGACATACAGTATATATTCTGTTACTGTGAAATGGATACACCCTTGGAAAAGTATATACAGGTATGCATCACATTATTTGGTCCTGTAGTAGGGGATACTGGTTTTGTCTGCCCAAACACTCGCAGATCACAAAGGAGGTAGGACTGATGTATTTGGAAACAGCTGATGTACCTGCACATGCAAACATAATTGGAATGCCCAATGCATATATGTGTGTCAGATGCAAGTAGTGTCCATAGCACACATGCACAGATCTCATGCAAACCACCAACCACAGGCACCTCTCTGGTCATACACCTGCTGTGGGGAATGGGTACAGTAAGACCTCTCCTGTATATGGTAACCACAGAAGACTGCAGCATGCAGTGCAGGTGTCCCATGCAGGTGTGTCCCTAGCTGTAGGTAGCACCCTGCCAGCATCATTACCACCTGAGCAAGACTGTTAGGAGTTATTGGCATGAACACCTATCACACCTACTCTGTCACCCCAGGGGAATATACTGTATGGTGGTCTTGGACTGTAGGACTGACAGAATGCAATGACCTGCCATATCTGGCATGCAGTAACACATAATGCCCCACAGGCATCTGCCAAAGGCCTGTGTCTCACACTAACTGCCAATACATGTTATTTCACAGACACCCAAATAACAACATAACACACTTCACATAAGCCATATGCAAGACCAGGTGGATAAATCACACTAACATGTGTACCATGTCCCACAGCATGAACTGTGGACCAACACTAACACACATCTGTGATGGGGCAATACCCTTAGGGAAACTATCAGAGAATGTATGCATAATGTATGGAAGAGGTTAGAATAACAAGGGGGGTGGGAGAATTGGCAGCATGGAATGTGCAGGGTCCAACACCAAGCTGTGTGCACACACTATCCCTGGCTGCAAACACATACATGGGTGGCTACACACCTGCCCATACACCACAATAGGGTGAATGTCCTGACCCATGGCCCCTGCCCCTGGCTGACCTGTGCCAATCTGTATAGCTGTGAGGCATTGCCACAGCAAGATAAGCTCATATTGTCATGCTGATGGGCATACAAGTATGGGATCCTCTGCCAGTACTGTACCAAGGTGCTGAACTGGATAAACAAACTCAGCACCATGTTTCTGCAGTTCCCCCTCCAGAATGGCATAACTTACCATGAATACATAGGTGTCTGCCCACAATACCAGACACAGCTGCAGTCACCCTTGTCCGCCAAGACATCACTGTGAGCAAAAATGTCTACCTGACAGTACACGAGGACAGAAAACATCACTGTGTATAACAGTATACGTCTGAATATCTCTGCTAACAGTAGTGTCTGATTATATTTGCATTCACAGTCTGTTTGCATACAGAAACTTGCAGAATATACACTGATGAGAGAATATACTTTGCAGCATCAACTTAACTTTACTTCATATAGTATACAGATGATGTGAGAGATATAACATTTACCTCAGAACACCAATGTGTTTCCTACCATATCCCTAAACAACTGGATTTATACAGCTCTTTATATACAGTTTGAAACAATACTAAGCTCTTTTGTTTTACAATGTCTTGTAAGAGACCAGCTTTTCTGACAGTGTGAATATCCTGTAACAGTGTCCTGATGTCCATGTAGAAAAGAATCTGTGTATAGAAACATGTGTTCTTATGTCAATGCTGATAAGCATATCAAAACATTGTTGTCAGATCAGCTTTTTCTGACAGTGGTGACATCCTGTATTTTATTTGGATCTTTGTATAAAAGTACATCTGTTCTTATGTCATATCCTGATTTTCCATGCAGAAAAACATGTCATTGTTCTTTAAAGCAGATTTTGCATTTTTGTTCTTGCATACATATCCTGCTTTGAGTCTGTTTCTGCATTTAAGCAAGCTTTTTCTTTCTTTTATTTACACACATAAATTAATTTCAGATTATATATAATTAAAAACTCTAAAATTCCTCTGTTTTTAAACATACTCAAAACATTATATAAAAAAAAAAAGAAAGAAACAAACCTTTTGTTTACAACAAATCAAAATGCAATTTTTACATAGTTAATACAATGTATTTTAAGTATTACTACCAAAACTGAATGTAAGAACCATAGTAATGTGCTACTGCAAGCATTATACACTGCTGAAAACACACAATTTCAATGTCATTTTAACCACATTGTGGTGGTGTCGTCTTTGAACTGCCCATTAACATCTTGGTAAAGTACTGAACTGGGCTTAGATAATAAATATTCAGTTTGCTATTCATGCATTTCAATCTAGTAGGTACCCTGGACCCATTTTTGTACATTTAGTCTAATCTTACAAATTTAATAACATTAATATTAAGCAAAATCTTGGAAAATGTTTGTCTCTTTAGAAATATCTAGTGTATTCATGCTTTTTATACCAACATTGTTTGCCAAAAAACATATTAAAATAGTGTGACCATTCTTGCTTAGAAACATTTATGCATTTTTGCATATCTTATTCTCTCTTGTATAGCTGTAATCAGTTTTAAAACAACTAATAAAATATCTTATCCTCAGGTTTAATCCAGTTTACCAGTATTTCTAATACACTAATTAGTGTTAGTAGTTAGCACTAACACTATAGGATTTTATTTATTTATTTATGAACTTTGAACTTTTGTCTGATTTTTTTTCTTTTTTTTTTTGCTGTTTACTACCTACCTCTAGTAGGTATTTGCACCCTCCTGCACAATTGATTTGAACTGTATATATGCAAGCCATTTGCTGGCTGTACTTTGATGCAACTGAGGTTTTTCTTCTCTGTCCCCCATTAATTTACAAAAACTGTTTGAATGAAAATACACACATGCATGTCTGTCTTGTATGTGTATCTTTATACAAAGCATGTCAGTCTTGTGAACATACATATGTGTCTCTTGTATATATGTGTATCTTACAAAAGCATGTCAGTCTTGTGACTTTAATTTTGTTTACCTTTTTGACTGTGCTAATGAATGGCATTTCATATGCTTTACTTTACTGTACTTTTGCACAGATTAACTGTGTATGCAGAAATTTTCAGTCTCTATGACATAATACACAAAATGCAGTTTTGTTTGAAGCACACAATAAACTACTGTTCCAACTTTCTCATATAGTACAGATGATGGAGAGATATAACATTTACCTCAGAACACCAAATGTTAAACAACTGGATTTATACAGCTCTTTATATACAGTTTTAGTCCTGTAGAAACAATACTAAGCTTCCTTGTTTAACAATGTCTTGTAAGAGACCAGCTTTTCTGACAGTGTGAATATCAAACACATTGTCCTGTATTCTATTTGAATCTGTGTATAGAAACATGTGTTCTTATGTCAATGCTGATAAGCATATCGACAGTGTTGAACATCCTATTTATTTGGATCTTTTGTATAAAAAGTACATCTTCTCTTATGTCATATCCTGATTTTTCCATGCAAAAAAACATGTCATTGTTCTTAAAAGCAGATTTAATAATGTCCATTCAGCAGATTCCTTTTCCAAGCCATGGTCATTTAGTATGACTGCTGATCACATTTTACTTAAACTTTGTTTCTGCATTTAAGCAAGCCTTTTCTTTCAGCATATTTACAACATAATTAATTTCAGATTTATATTCATAAAATCTAACAAGTAGTACCATGCAGCTGATGCAGCACAGACACAATCACCTACAGTACACACTATCCCATGCACAGTCTGTCCCCATATTGCCAAATGATTGACGGATACCCTGCAGACACAGTATGCTACCTGTAGGTGTACAACACATTGGTCTGCACTGCAGTACAAAGTACCTGGACTCGATCCACACATTCAATACAGACGGGCATACTGGGCATGCTCACACACTTAGAGAAATTAAGGCAATGTCAGTCAACAACATACTGAAAGACCATACTGGCCATGCTCACACACAAACAAATGAAGGCCATGTCTGCAAACACAAGTGGACCAGACATATCTGGCAGTCGTAGATGTTAGTGCAGACACTCCTCAGTATGCACCATTCATGCTTTGCACACACAGTGGATAGGAATACAGACATATATCTAAGGACAACACACTATAATAAGCCAAACGTAGACATACATAGATGTGTGGAAGAGGGTAACTGTGTCAAAGAGCCATCCAGGCCTGTCCCACCCAGCACACAGCCAAAGGGCCACAACCACATGAGGTTCGGATGTAACTCACTGTAGATACTAACCACCAGTATCAGTCAGCATTACAGACTATGTGGTGCAAGTGCTAGTTGTGCAACATGACTGTACAAGGAAGAAGTAATCTAGCAGCTGTATACATTTACCTGTGAAATATGACCCTGCGTGTGCCTGCATGTGGTGTGTCAACCACTAGATGAATGGGTTATGGCCAATGCACACACAATGCCCTCCCCATAGCCCTACTATGACAAGCCTGCTGAGGTCATCCACTGTGAAATACACCCTTTGGGAAAGTTGTAGCCCAGTAATCTCTGCAGCACATCCTATAACTGTGTACTGCTGTAGTGTGATAAAACAGTTAGGTAGGAGTTCTAATCCTAGACTTGACAAGTGTGTGTGTGTGTGTGTGTGTGTGTGTGTGTGTGTGTGTGTGTGTGTGTGTGTGTGTGTGTGTGTGTGTGTCTGTCCCTGTCTGTGTAGAAAGAAATACCTTTTAGGCTACTTACACTCCCTACAATTCAAATGTCCTATTTGGCAAGGCTGCTGATGTCATCCACCTAGAAATACACTTCTGGAAGGTTGTAGCCTAGTAATCTCTGTAGAGCATCCCATAACTGTGTACTGCTGTAGTGTGATAAAATAGGTAGGAGTTCTAATCCCAGTCTTGGCAAGTATGTGTGTGTTTCTGTCCCTATCTGTGCAGTGAGCAATACCTTGTAGGCTACTCACACTCCCTACAATTCAAATGTCCTATTTTGACAAGGCTGCTGATGTCATCCAGCTAGAAATACACTGATGTGAAGGTTGTAGCCCACTAATCTCCATAGTGCATCCCATAACTGCATTCTGCTGTAGTGTGATAACATAGTTAGGTAGGAGTTCTAATCCCAGACTTGGCAAGTGTGTGTCTGTGTCTGTCTGTGTAGACAGCAATGCCTTTTAGGCAACTCACACTCCCTACAATTCAAATGTCCTACTTTGGCAAGGCTGCTGATGTCATCCACCTTGAAATACACCTCTGGGAAGGTTGTAGCCCTCTCTAGTGCATCCCATAACTGCATACTACTGTAATGTGATAAAATAGTTAGGTAGGAGTTCTAATTCCAGACTTGGCAAGTGTGTGTGTGTGTGTGTGTGTGTGTGTGTGTGTGTGTGTGTGTGTGTGTGTGTGTGTGTGTGTCACCATCTGTGTAGAGAGCAATGTTTTTTAGGCTAGTCACACTCCCGACAATTCAATTGACCTACTATGTCAAGGCTGCTGATGTCATACACTGTGAAATACACCTTTCAGAAAAGTGTAGCCCAGTAATCTCCATGGTACGTCCTATAACTGCATACTGCTGTAGTGTGATGAACTAGTCAGGTAGAAGTTCTAATTCCAGACATGGCAACTGTGTGTGTGTGGGGGGGGGTGTATGTGTGTGTCTCTGGCTGTGTAGGGAGCAATGCATTTTAGCCTAGCCACACTCACTACAATTCAAATGCCCTACTTTGGCAATCCTGTTGATGTCATTCATTGTGAAATACACCTTTGGGGAAGGAGTACTCCAGTAATCCCTGTGGTATGTCCTATAACAGCGTCAATGCACCATCTCTGTGTTCCCCACTGGACACCTGCAGCACTTGTGGTGCCATCAAATGTGACCCACAAAGGACATACCATGCCTGAAAACATGCCCTGTATAGACAGATGCCACTGACACCAGGGAATGCCGGTATCATGCTATCAATGTAGATGAAAGGTAACCCTGCTGTCCATTACTAGTTCTCACCACATGAGGCCAGGGCTGACACATCTGATGATAATCTGTGTACACAACATGGGCCAGACACCCCAGTTACAGTTCCAAATGTCACTGTACATGCATGTGGGAGGTATGCAAATCCCAGACACCGTCCATGTCATGGATTAAGGAACATGTACATAGCAAGCAATGCACAGCTTTGGCCATACACAATAGTCACCCAGGTGACTGGATGGTGAATGCAATACCCACCTGTGTGTGCAAATCCAGAAACTACACCCTTGAGCCACAATACAGACCATTGTCATGTGGGCTGTTGCCAAGGTATACCCATCATCTAGCCCTGTATAGCTGTCTGGGATAGTCGACCATTACACACCCGTGTGTATTGTATGATGCATATGATCACATTCACACTCACTACAACCCCCATTGGCATACTGAAGTATGCTTTCCAATGTCAGACACCTCCACATACCCTTTGCCCATCTAGTCTATGTATGACCCTGCGTTGCATGTAATACCTGCACAGTAATGTGTTGTGGCAATCTCACTAGTGATGAGTTGTATTCCTGGCCCTGCCATGTGTGTCAGTGTGTTTGTGTCCCTGTGAGAGTGTGGCTGTGTTGATACTGGCACCTGTTCATGTGGACAGGCACATGTACTACACCTACTGTATAGCTACCATATCTCTGTCGCAGATGCCACTCACCATCACATATATTTTTTGAGGGCTCCTCAACATGTAACCTATGTGGCACATCTGATAACTGCATAGAAATGTGATAGCACTATAGTCGTCAGGGGTTTGGTGCCCTGTACTGGTAGGTGTGTGACACAAATATGCTTAAGTTTTACTCTCCCACCTCTCCCTGACTTTACTTTGCCTCTGTCTGTCTCTCTCACTCCCTCTCTGGTGGATGTGGAGACATACACCTGCTTTGCTTAGGCAGCAGCATGTGTATTTTAATTGATGCTCATGATCAGGTGATGGCCTCTGCACGAATTGCAGCCCTTCTCTAGCTGATTGCATGTGGAACAGCTGTGGTAACATTCCCATTGCCAAATGCATGGAAACACACTCCAGTATCTAGGAACATCATATTGGTGTTGGGCCTTTTCATGTACTGTGAACAGGAACTCAATCTGTTGTTTGGCAAACAGCATCTCAGATGGATTGGGGATTTACCTCTAAAACATACACTGTGGAAACAGGGCAACACACAGGAGGGGGATGTGGCTGACCTGATTACAGACTGTAAGTGCTGCTATACTGCATTTGGAGTAATGTTGGTTTAACAGGGTGTGTGTGGATATGGCTGTCCTACATATTTTAAGAAACTGCCATGTCAGTGCTATGATTATGAGGGAAACCCATCTGTAGAGTCATCTGCAGACTGAGCAGTGTGTGATGCCTTTAGTTTCATGTGTTACCCACAGAGAACTTATCTATGGACTGCAGAAGGTAGTGTGAGGATTGCAGTCTGTAGATGGTGTCAGCCATGAGAGTAACTGACTTCATATCCCTCATAGGACATATGTTGCAACAAACCTTGTTACAACAGTAAATGTATGAAGTTATCACAGCAACATGCCAATATTGGCCCTGTGTATGTGCCTCCAGCCACACCTCAGTCGACCTTTGTACATATGTCATGCATTAAGAGGTACATATGTGCTGTACATCATTATTAGTGACATCATAACTGATAACAAGCCAGTGAGATATCAGACTGCTACACATGTTAACTATAGTAGGGGTTACATCTGATGACATCCCCGGGACATTCTGTGGTTGGGTGTACAGTACTGAGGTCTGTGTATGTAAGGTGAATGTCAACAGTGTGTGTGTTTTGATAATATGTACTTTGGCTTGTGTACAGACTGTGGTAGATGTCATTGTTCTTGGTCCCATTCTATCTAATGTTACATGTTGCTCCACTGTATATTACTTTATCAGCTTTCATGTTTGTAGGGCCAAACACACACATTTCTCATACTACAGACAGGCATCAGACCACACTGTGTAGCGGCCCAGTATATGTAGGGTTAGTGTGTGAGCGGCATATATGTGGATGGTGTTGAACAAATAGTCCATATACTGTAATATAGCGCTAGCTTACCATACGTGGCTGTGTTCACATTGGCTGTGGTTATGCAGTTTCACACTGATGTATTTTACTCTGTGCTGTGACATGCCTGTAAAGCCTGCTATATATGCAGGTACATGTGCATTCCCCCACAGCAAATGTAGGCCAGTGTTGAGCCAGTCTGCCTGTAGCCTGCACAGTGCTCTGTTACATGCCTAGCAGCTTAGTGTATGTACCCAGTGAGATGTCATGTCCAGATACTTACCAGATGTACTGTTACTGGTCCTCCCTTAACAGTCATGTATGTCATACAGAGCAGTAGGATGCTGTACAGATGTATGTCAATATCTAGTGGGTAGTATGTGGCCATTGCACCTCTGTACCAGTGGTTATTATGTGTCAGGACAGACAGGGGTGTGTGAATGCATAACCTATGGGGGCAAATGTATAACAGTCGTTACGTGTTATACCCATCAACATGGCTGTTAACATCCACATTGTCAGGCTTGGTCCACATGTCTTGCACTAAGGGGTTCTGTTTACACCTCTGGACTGTCGAGAGTATGTCATAATGTCCAACTATATTAGCCAATATCTCTGCTGTAGTCCACAGGAGCATTATGTGCTAGCAGCGGTACTGTACTATGATGTCCTTAGGATGCCTGTCAGTAGCCAATGGCGCACATTGTAAAAGCAGACGTGACATCCGACACACACTATGTCTGTGAAGACAATCCCTATTACAGTAGCAATAGTCTACAAATAGACCTTCTATACACACATTTAAACTGGAGTGTCATGTATTATAAATGTTTTATGTCTGATGAAGTCCCACCAGTGAGTGGGACGAAAAGCGCATCATTAAATTATGGATTTTATTTATTTTTGATATTTTGTCTCACCTTGGTTATTTGGAGTCTATCAGTCTGTTTACCTTCTCTTAGTTTAACATGCTATTCACACCTGACATCCCCTTCACTACGGAGTTGGGACTATAGGGGCTGAGGCAGGGCTACACTACATGTTCAGGACATATGGTGAAAATATATGTATATATAATTATCCAGATATCTATATAGATAAATGCGCATATACATGTTGACATATATAGATGGATATGTGTATGTACATATATATATATATATATATATATATATATATATATATATATATATGTAAACACCCAGATATATACATATACAAAGTAATGTATGTCTACACATATACAGATGGGCTGTGAATATATCACGCTGCCATTCCTGCCATCAGTCCACTGCTGTTGTATCCCCCACACATACAGTGGGGTTGGGGCCATATATGTGTGGGCTTCACCAACACAATACATGTGTGCCCTTATGCACTCAAGAGGCCAGTGTATGTAACAGTGGTATATGGCTCTGTATTATTGAGTCTGGGGGGGAATGCACCATAAATAACCTAGACTGTTACAACATGTGGGGGTATCAGGAGTGAGCTACCTTAAGGTATCTATATGCACATTACCATACAATTCACCTATATTTAAATTAATTACATAAATTGGGTTAATGCAGGCCTACTGCCTCCTGCCATACAGTCAGTGTGCTTGTGATGGTGTCAGTTATGCCTTGTTATGTAACAGTTACATCTCATTGTGTCAACTGAGGTCTTTACCACCTAGTGATTGTGTACAGAGTGTAGATAGAGGCTGCTGAAGTATACACCTGCATTACTTACTGTTGATTGTTTGGTATCCTGTGGCCCAGTCTGTCTTTACTATTGTACTATTTGAAGGACTTGGCCTGGACAGCAACATTTGTAAACCTTTCCAGACTACTGTATTACTGTACCTCTTTCACAGTTGCATTACTCTGTTTATATGGATGTCAGTGCCTGAACAGCTATATGACATGGCATATACAACTGCAATAGTACACAAATAAAGGTTTTCCATTTATGTAAACCTGTGTGTGCTGTTATATCCTATGACCTCTCTGTGGGTATATGTTGCAGGCAACAATTGTCATTTATATGGGTGGGTCATACAGTGTCTAGTTGTTAAGGTGTTAACTGTAGGCATAGTGGCTGTTCCATATTGTGTGCACCTTCTACATGTGTATCTTACTATACATATCTCTGCGTGTGTATGTGTAATCACATATCTATATATATATACATATATATATATATATATATATATATATATATATATGTATATCTGTATCTGCATATATGTGTCTGTGTAAATGTATCCTGGGGATGTTGATAGCTTCCACATTGTACATTAACTATGGGAGTCAGACTGTACTGCATGATATGTTACCGATACGAGCCTGACATCATACAGGTGGGATTGAGTACTGTTAACATCATGGGCCCATGTCGTGTCAGGTCCTGGTTATGGGATCTGCAACACTTGGTAGTGTATTGCATGGTGGATGTGTTTGGCTGTGGGGGACGGTATACCTATTCGTACAAGACATATATTGTTTGGGGCCCCTCAACCCCATTAATGATGCATATGGACATATGTTTTTGTTATTTTCCCATTGTTATCTACAGATGCATGTCCATATATACCTATAACTATCTATCTATCTATCTATATATATATATATATATATATATATATATATATATATATATATATATATATATATACTTACATAAATATAACTTTATCCGTATATACCTACATATATATATATAGGCTCACAGATTAGTACTAAGCTAACTGCCCTTGTGAGCCATTTTAACCTAGCCAATTATCCCTTATGAGACTCAAACTCTGCACCTTGTGTTTGTAAGGCAAATACGTTAACCATTAGGCCACCCTCCCAACTTACATATATAGAGCTTGCTGTAGACATTTAGACATATAGCTGTAGACATATATATCTATAGATGTAGGCATTTGTATGTATATATGTTTATATATATATATATATATATATATATATATATATATATATATATATATATATATATATATTTAAATATACATATATATATATATATATGTTGTATCTGTTTAGATATTAATAGATTTACACACACACATACATTCTCTGTACTGTTGAATGAGTGGGCTGGATGATATGTTTGTGAATACAGCAGTGTTGTGCATATCTGACATAGCTTAGTTATATATCACTTTGTTTCCGGTGTGCAGGGTCCTGGGTTCGATCTTTGCAGAGGCTGTTTATTTTGTTGCTGGCCAGAACAATGGCCATTGGATACAAAATGATTAAGGCACTTCTGAGCAGTTGTAAGCGGGTTTGCACAAAGGTAAGCACTGCTAGCTTCCAGTTATAGTTTCTTATACTCAACTTCTCATTTACTTAACCAGTGTAGGCATTGCTTACCTCTGCGCAAACAGACTTATACCCGCTTGCTGCTGCTTACTCCCGCTTACCCCCACGCTAATTTCTTTAAAAGAAAAGAAAAAGAGGTGGATAGGAAAGTGGTGAAAAAAGGGTCACAAAGAGGGAAAGACAGTAGGGAAAATAGCCAGGGATAGTTTCATAGTTTCAAAGTTTAGTACTAGGCTATCTGCCCTAGGGCATTTGCAAGCCTAGCCCTAGAGATGTGGTTTTCACCACCCCATGTAGTGGTACTAAGGTATATAAATTTAGAATACTGTGCCTTTGTCTAGTAGTGACACGTTGAAGACCCCCTTACTTATTAGTTTACTGTGCCTCTGTTAAGTAGCGACACAGAAGGGTGTAGGGAATGTCCATAGCTGCCCATTTCTTCTACAGCAATAGCTGTGCATATACACTGAATGTGGAGGTAGATTTGGACACTCAAACCCCTGAAAGGGGGTGAGGACAACAATAAGTTGTGATACCAATTAGACTGGATTACATGTGTCCAGTGGACAGGTGTGTGAAAGGGACAGCTATGTATGGGACAAGATATTTTTTTGGGGAACAGATTGCCCTTTTTTTTTACAGGTGAGAGTGGTATGTTGGAGAGGGGTAGTAGGTATATTTGGGGAGGTAGGTTGGGTAGGTTAACAGACAAGGTAAACAAGACACATACAGGCGTGGTATATGACACATGTGGGAGGTAAACACCTTGATTGGGAGGGGTGTTGGGAAATCGGAAGCCCATGAGCCCTCTAGTGGAAACAGTAGGACTGAGGTTCCCACCCTGGGCAGTCACCACTGCACCTTCACAGCCCCAATGGTCGCTATGCTGGGGGCTGAGTCCCAGAGCCAGACTGACTCTCTTGTTGTGACATGTGGCCCTTGAGCTGGCGTAGAAGATCACCAAGCTGCTGGTTGATCTCTCTATGCACTACGACCCCAACCTGGCGACGGTGACTGGTACCTGTCCGCGTCTGCTCCCGAGGGGGGTGAGCCCCATCCCTGAGGCAGATCCACCCAAAGGTGGTGTAAGACCAATGGACAGGGAGGTCCCGGGTTGGGCCCCAGACATGCTGGTGTCCGATGCCACAGCCATCTGAGGAGGGACTGGTGGGTCCGCTGGGACCGGCCTTCCCAAACGTGCTATTGTGTTTAGATTTCATCATCATATGTGGGTTAGTAATAGTCAACACATTCCTGGGTTAGGTATAACAGTATGCATAGATATTCCCATTAACCCAGACACCAGATACTGAACAGCTGCATAGCAAACAGAACACATGCATAAATGGGACAACAGTGGTAATAAGAACAGCATTCAGGTAAATTGATGGCACCATGCCACCAACATTTGAATAATTCAATTTAGCACATGCATGGGTACAATTAAAACATTTATCAAACAATTGGACATTATCAGAACATAGGTGTCATTACATACCAGTTGGGGTGGGTATGTTGATTATTGTTGGAGATATGGTGGGGGGGGAAGATGTCAATTAACAACTAGTATATTACTGTAGTCGACATTAGTTTCCTAGTCAGTGCTGTTATCTGTACCTTACAAGTCTTACTACACTACCCTATAGCCTTAGTTTGGATAGTGATATGGCTGTTGTCATCGTTAGACATGAACTGGTTTTACCTGCAGTATACACCTCTTACCTGGTATACCTGTGGAGGAATGTTTGTTAACACTAACTAACTGTTTCTACACATACTCCCAGATACCGGGTTGATGTTGTGCACATAGCTATCCAACTCTTTCTGCACAGACTCTAGCCATGGGTTGATCACATGCAGGTGTGCCGGGACATATCTAGAATATTGCCCTCTTCCACCTTTAGTGACCTGACACACACATATACATGCTTTCCTACACAGTTATATTATGTAACACAGTGTGGGTGGCAGTGATCAGTGATACTTTATTATTCAGAGAAACTGCAACACTCACAATTCCCTACAATACCAGAGTGAAAAGTGCAAGTTATAATGGTCTTTATTTCTCAGAACAGTATTCGTACCCAGTGTACCTGTGGGAGCAATGTTTGTTAGCACTACCTGACTGTTGCCACACAAACTTCCAGATTACACATTAGTATTATGCACACACATCTCACTCTGTTACTGTACACACTCTGGTCACAGCTTGACAACATGGGGGTGTAGATAGGACATACTTGGCATATTACTCTCCTAACATTTTTGGGGTTGCTACAGTGACAGGTTTGTTCTCATAGATGTTTGACAATCACTTGTATTCCCTGTTTGCTGGCTAAACATCTGGGATCATCCCACAGACTTACCAGGGGGACAGGCAGCAGATATGGGCACATATACTGGACATTCTGGCCTCATCTGTACAGTTGTGGGATATGATTCTGTATGCAGCCTACATCCGCTCCCAGGATTCAGACCATGGCTGTGCCTGCTACAACTTAAACACTGTGCATCATAGTTGCGTCTGCTATATAGATATTGCTGTATATCTCCTATCTGCTTTCTGTCTTATTAATCCACTGTGTTTTTGCATTCTGACCTTGTATTACAACACTCTTATACAGATCTCCTAGACTGTAATATTTTATAGGACAATGTGGGTGACAGTGATGTGTAATACCTCATTATTCAGAGCAACTGCATCAATCGCAATGCCATACCATACCAATGTAAACAGTACCAGTACAGGGTATCATTCTTGTATTTCTGGGCACAGTGTTGGTACCTGGTAAACCTGTGGGAGAAATATTTGTTAGTCCTACCTGAATGTTCCCACAATACAATGTACCAGATTCCACATTACTATTATGCACAGACATATCACTCTGTTACTGTACACACTCTGGCCACAGCTTGACAAGTTGGGGTATAAATGGGACATACGTGGCTTCTTAGTCTCATAAGGTTTTGGGGAGCTGCTAGTGTGCTAGCTTTGTTCTCATAGATGTGTGTCAATTGGTAGTATTTCCTGTTTGCTGCCTATACATCTGGGATCATCCCACTGATTTCCCAGGGGGACAGGTTGATAGGCAACAGATATGGGCTACTTTACTGGACATATCTGTACAGTTGTGGTGTATGATTCTGTACGCAGACTACTACCACTGGCAGGATTCGTACCATGGCTGTTTGTGCTAAAAAAAACAGTTCACATCTCAGTTGCATGTGCTATTTGGGTTCTGTTGTCTGCATTTTCCCTGTTTTCTGTCTATGTGTCTCTCAGTTGCACTAAATGGCCTCTGGGGATTACACCAGTCATATACAGGCATTTCTACACATTCAATTTATGGTGCACTGTGTGGGTAACCATGCTTAATACAACAGTACTATTACATGATTGCAAATTTACATTACCATATGATACAGAGTATACACATGCAGTCCAGCAGTTAGACCTTTATTGTCAGGCTATTACACTTTTATTTATATAAGAACTATATGAGACTCCTGCCATATTCTCCAGTGTATGCAGTACTTGCCTTGAACAATACAGGTTTTATACCGGCAATTGATTTACTACTACTTATAGTTTTATTTACTATGACAGAGAATGCATGAGTATTACTGACCTGCCTTGCATTGCAACCTCACCAGGCGACTGACATGGGCCTCCTGGTTCGCGGCCCATTCTGTTACAGCTGTGGGGGACATAAGAGGAATATTTAGCCATACCTATCCATGATATACATGAGCTGGCAATTATTATACACATAGTGGAGTGATGCTTACACACAACTGGAACATCCCCTGTCGCTCTTGCCTCTTGGATCCACTACTCTAAGAAGTCCCCCTTATGCCACTTCAGGTCGACATAGTGATGCCTGACCTACTCACCAGTTTGGGGTATGCCAGTGGGGTGTCTGCCTTATATTGGGAGCCCTGGTACTGGCCCTAGCCCTGCAGCAGTCTTTGATCATTGTCTTTGACAAGGAGTCCTGCCATGACTCTGGACTCCTGGATACACTAGCGCTGTGCCCAAAAGTGCACACCTTCTCCCCTTCCTGACATGGTTCCTGCAAGGGGAAGCTACAACCAGTTATGAGATGCATTCCCACCTCTTGGGTTTAAGTAGGGCTGATTTGCTGCACTTTTCCATGATTGGCTAGTTTTGAAAAAGCTGGGCTATGGGAAAACCTGCTTACCTAGGGTTGGCATTGTTTAAAGGGGTATACCTCTGGGCACACTTAGTTAGCTAACCGACACATTGATTACACCTCCCAAGATGGCCTGTGCAATGCTTAGCATTGCTTACATTAGACTTTGCATTATAATTCCTTTTTGGCATTGATTTATTATTCATTACACCTTATATGTATGCCTGATATCCATGATTCATGTGTACGTACACTGTATGGGGTCCTTGTGTTTTATTGGGGACTTCAACACTCTATTACAATTACACCTGACTTATGGGCTTACTGATGTACTCCAGTTCAGATATTTATGTTATGTAGTGGGTTAAGGCACATATGTCTATATACTGATTACTTTCACAGGTTCAGTTTGAGTTTACTATGATGAAGACTTGTTTGCTGATACATCAGTCTGCTGTACTTCTGTGATGGCTTGGTGGTTCACTACTGTGACAATGATGTATAGGGTCCTGGGTTCAAGACTTGTGTGGTTGTTTGTTTTGTTGATGGGCAGAACAAGGGCCATTGGATACAGACTGATTAAGGCACTTTTGAGCATTTGTAAGTGGGTTTGCACGAAGGTAAGCAATGCTAACCTCCAGTTACATATGCTTATAGAGAGTTAGCTTCAGGATTGCTTAACTTGTGTGCGCATTGCTTACCCCCATGCAAAAGGGCTTAAACCTGCTTACTAGTGCTTAAATATGCTTGCTACTGCTTATTGATGCTTAAACCTGCTTACTAGTGCTTTTATCATTATGATACTGACACTTTACATGTGCATTTACTGCAGTACTCCAGTTCATTAATATAATTTATTTGGTGGGTTATGCAACATAAATATTAGTCATAACATGCTTTGCCATGGAAAATGGAATGTGCTGCAGTGGTACTCAAACCGAGAATGCCTGCTCATAAGGCAAATGCTCTGCCCACTACACTATTGCTATGCTGCTTTATTTGAGTATATATTCCTTGTTATCCTCTTCAGCCATTTAAGCTGCATTAACCGTAGCTAAGCGATGGGCACACCTGCGCACCTACAGTTAGCTTTCATCAGATTTAAAAAAAAAATACACAGGTTTGTTCATTTTATTTCTGTATACTTTTGCTGTTGTACACAAGGGGGGCTGTTGGTGGGGATATGCGGATACCTATGAGCCATCTCACTCATTTTTTACCCCTTTCTGCTGTTCTTCAGTGCACGGGCATGTATATTCTGAGAGCTCTGCTCTCAGACATGCCCCCTGCACTCTTACATGCTCAGTGTAAGATTAGGAGCTCAGGCAGCGTGCCTCATTACTATGCATGGTGCACTGCCATCCTGCTCCTAAACAACCGCCTCCATGCAGGACTAAGCTAGTCCTGCACAGAGGAATAGTACATCCTGGGGCCTGTGTATCATACAGGCATGAAAGAAGCATAGGAGATATGATAGAGGTAGATCTGTAGCTCCTAAGGTCAACATTGGAAGAGGAAGTAGCCTTAAAGGGACCTTCCCTTGTAAAAGGTGTTCCTGTTGTAATTTTGTGATTAGGCTTTTCCCAAATATTAATGGAAAAAATATGCAACACAAAATATTTTTAGATGTGATACTGAGAGGGTTGTCTATGTACTTAGATGTCCATGTAATAAATATTATGTTGGTGAAAGTAAAAGGGCATTAAAAATTAGAATTTTAGAACATATTAGGGACATAATGAAATGTAAGATGGAGAGCCCAGTTGGTGCGCATTTTAAAGAACATCATGGTAGTAATGTGGAAGGACCTCATGTCAGTATATTAGAACAGATTAAGGCAGATAGGTTAAATACTTATCTTTTGAAACTTAAACTACTACAAAAATAATCTATTTTTATATTAAAGTATGAAACTTTAGTCCCTAAGGGACTTAATACAGAATGTAATTGGCGGGTTTTAAATGGGTAAATGTTTGTAACGATATAATTGCTTTAATTATTTTATTGAATAATTATGGGACTTTTTTTGTATATAAAGGATGTGCATTTGTGTTTTTTTATATTCTGAAAAGGCTTTTTATCCAAAGCACTGAGAGATTTTATCTGAATAAAATACTACTGTTCAGAAAACTGCTTGGTGGACTCCTGGTTGCGTGTGATCTGTTGTTGTTGCATCTGATTTTTGGCTGTACTGTGGTCTGTAATCACCATGGGTGTTGCCTTGGCACCTAGCCTTACAAGGACAGCCCTCAAAAGATGGGAATCTGAATATATCTATGAGTGACACTTTGCACACATGGGTTGCTACTTATGCTTTATTGATGACATCATTATAATCTGGAAGAGTGACCTAGAAAAACTAGAAGAAATCTGCAGCCACATCAATAACTCCACCGGTGTATTGAGATTCATCACACACCAGAGCCAAGAATAAGTCAACTTTCTGTAACTGACCATCAGCAAAAATCTTAACAAGTGGCTCACTAACAAACTATTTCAAAAGCCCACCCCTTCAAACTCCTCCTCCACAACAGCAACATGTATCCATTCAGACTGAAAATGAATGTCATAAAGTCATAAAATCTTTGGATAATGAGAGTCTCAAAAGAGCTGGTACCCTTCATCAGTAATATGCATGACTTACAGAGGGACATACGTACAAGGTAGAGCCAAAAGCTACTGAAGCAGATAATAGAATCAATTATACAATGCAAAATGACTAACGACCCATCCACTGAAAACCCTGACCCTGACCCACACAGAGGTCTAACAGACATCAACAAATATTCAATAGAGAGCAACTGGGGGCTCAGCATGTCCCTGACCTATGCAGTAGACTACAGGGAGATCAAGGAAATTATACTTGACAAATGGTGCATCATCACAGAAAACAAAATCCTGATCAACGTTTTCCCACAACAGCCAAAATTCACCATCTGCAAGAGTCGAAACATCAAGATCTACATAGAACATCCCAAGAGCACCCCACAGCCTGGAAAACAGGGAGGAACATTCCATGCAGCAACCCCCATAGCTATTTTAAGTATATGAACAACCAGAACAGCTTCCTATGTCCGATCAGCAGAAAGACATATGCAAGCCACCATCGCTGCAATTGCAACACAGAGAAAGTAGTCTACCAGGCTGAGTGCACCAAATGTCCAGCCTTTTACATGAGAAAAACAGTAAACAAACTTAAAACCAGGATTTCCAGACACTACTAATTTATTATTCCCCAAAGCTTTTTAGATAACTGCTGTACAGAGGTTTCCCACTAGCTTCTGACTATGTTCCAAGTATTTTTATTGCCTTTCCTTTAATATGTTGACATATACATAGTCCTTGTCTGTTGTATTTTTATTCCTTGTCTCTTGTATTTTTATTAGACACCTAACAATGTTTTCTCATTCTCCGATGGCGTTATTCTTGATCCTTTACCCTTTATGCCTAGTTATGGTTCCTGTGATTCTTTCATACTTATCACCTCCAAAATGTTTTTTCATCAGTTATGTTTTTGTTTCCACAAGTCCTAAGGGTGTAGCACCCAAACTCTAATGCGTTACAGCTTACACTTCCTAGTATTCCTGTACTTAGACCATAGAGCATATTCCAGCCTCCCCCATACTATATCCATGCCATACAGCACCCTGCCACATATACGGCATTGCATTTCCATCATTCCAACAAACAACTGGGACTTTCATTAAGGGACAAACAACAGGGTCTGAAACTGACTCTGGGTTTTTTTAAACTTTTTTTGCATGGCTAAAATTTGTGTAATGCTTTTAAACATACCAATAATGCCAGCCATTGCTGCTGACCAATGGCATAAGACCATATGGTGGGAAGTCCCATCACAACACAGCTGCATCTACAGTTCCTGACCTTTTCACTCCTACCAAGCTCACAGCTTCACCAAGGTTCTCCCACTTTGAATTAGAGATCCATGTTAGTCACTGGTAGTCAAGATGTCCACTGGTGTGTAACCGTGATTAGACCACTTACACTAAATCCATTAGAATTTCCCCTTTCCTGCTCATTGGTCACTGGCAATAGGAATTTCACAAATACACCTGGACACCAAAAAAGAAAAAAAATACTGGATCCCTTTTATGGTTTGCTGGCTAGGTTAAGTGGGTTTCCCACACGGCTTTCCCTCTACAAAAAATGCACACTAAAGTAATTTGTTCAGGGTAGTGCTTCATGATATTAGATGCTGTAGTCTGCCCTTCCACCTTCTGTAGGTGACAGATGAAGACAAGGTTTGTAACTGATTTCTGGGCTTTTTTAATTTTTTTTTTTAACTTTTTGATTTTTTAACTAATACAGAGACTTTTGCATGACTTTTTATTTTTTCTTTCATTTTTTAACTATTGCTGAGTCTTTTTCATGGCTAAAAATGGTGGTATGCATTTAAACAGGGTCTATATTAAATCATCAAATGCTTAGAAAAGTGAACAATGATTTATCGACCCCATGTAAGCGAAAGCTTACAAACCTGAATGCTTAGAAGAGCGATTTTTTTTTCCAAGGGAAAAAAATCGCTGTTCCAAAAAAAAAAAAAAAAAAAAAAAAAAACACTTAAAACATAACATAAAGTTGGGGGCTTTGCCTCCCATGCACCCCAATGTGGGGGGCTGTGCCCCCTACTTAAATATACCAACTCCGAGATCGCACTACAGTGACAAAAACGGCAAAGTAACAGATGCGGCCAAGCAATTTCTTTCTCAGGGAAAGAATTTGCTTATATGCCGCTTCATCATTTTGCCTTTTCATCTTTTCAAGTTCAACCAAGACGCATTTGAAAGAATGCATCTTTGGTCATCTAATAAGAACCCTTTAAACATGTCATATATACCCCCAGTGATGCCAGACATTTCAGCCACATCCTGGTGTAAGACCACATGGTGGGCAATCCCCAGCACTGCAGAGCTATATCCCCATTCTGAATATGTTTAAGAATGCACCGTTTCACTTCTAACTCCTACCATGGTCACAGCTTAACCCCATGTATCCCCTTTGAATCAGAGACCCATGTTTATCTCTGGGAATCAGGATGTCAACTGGTTTGTAACTGAGATCTCTCCATTTATACTGTATCCATAAGGGTATCCCTTTCTGACCTTTGGTTACTGACAAACCCTCCAGCAAAATAATAATTTTACAATTCACCTGGACACAAAAAAAAAAAAATGAGAAAAAAAAACATGGAGGTTCCTTTGAACAGTAGCTAGCTAGGCTAAGTGGGTTTCCTGGATGACATTCCCACTACAAAAATGCATGCAGAAGTAATTTTTCAAGGCAATACCTCAAGATATTAGATATTGTGGTCTCCCCATCCACCTGGTGATATCCACAATTCACAAATTATCATTCATCAACTAATTCTCCTCAGCCAGCCATACCACTATGATCCCAACTTAAAGCAGAATTGCTGAATCTGAGCTGCAATAAACAAGGTTTGGTGTCCCACTCTGTTTACTCTCACAGCCTATAGTAACCATAAGAAACAACCCCCTTCTGTTTATGTGCAAATAAACAAGACTTCCTAGCTAGCCACTGTTAAATTATTAAAATTAAAGATTAAAAATCAATTAACATCTATAAAAATATGGCAAGCAATATTATTTGAAGTTTTAACTGTCCATCTCCATTTCAACTGGAAAACTCTTAATAATTTCAGTTCCCACCATTCAGACTGTACAGATCCCTAAGCTCATCTGGTCTTTATTTATACAGAAAAGAAGTACAAGCTTTCAGTATTTGAAGGTTGCACAAAGGACACTGTCATCCCCTTCTCCTTTAAGTGACTTGAATAGTTCACTTTTATGAACCTTGAAATGTCACACAACTCAGGAGAGAAACACAGAAACAAGCATAGCAACCCTTTCCACTCATTTGCTCTTACGTTTGTCATATCAGCTCCTCAAGACATAATTTACAGCTACAACTTCCTAGTAGTTAGCTATAAATTAAAAATTATGAATAAAAGGAAAAACAAAGCTGGACCTCAGGCAAAGTTCAGCCAGGCTCCCTGGCCTGGCACCCTCAAGTCAGACTTGATCTCTCAAACCCACTAAAAAGCGTTCCCCCACACAAAGTTTTTCCTGAAACAAATACTGTTCTTATCAGGAACATCAGTTAAAATTACTTGGCAGATTCGATGAAGAATACATTTGAAAATGCCACAGGTTTAGAATACCCTAAATTACTTCATGTTATCTAATAATTACCCAAATCAATAACCTATATCTCTTGCATATGTTTTTTGTAAGGAACGCTTTTGAAATGTTTCTTGAAGCAGTTTTATGGGCATAATGCACATTTGCATTTATAAGCATTTTTAATACTGTAATAAGTTTATTGCACGATGTGAACCACCATTTGTATGGATTTATGAAAAGAAAAAAAAATAACAAAAAGGCTGTACATTATCCGGTACCGCCACTGACTGTTTAGCATGCCTTTATGCTTTTCATAGGAAGACTACACAGTCATTTCATGACTATAGTAGAATAACATGTTAAGACAGAAAATATGAAGGTGTTTTGGAGTCATTTTAGCATTGCAATAAGATAGTTCACCTGGTGCCCATGGTGTATAAAATTTCATAATTACTGATATTACAAAATGTTGCAACTAATATTCACCCCTAGTCACCAAAACCACACCTAACATGACATCATGGGCAGATCCAGTTTAAAGTATACCCACCATGACAGCAGAGGTGGTTCCAACTTTAAGCACAGCCCACCAACTTGGCAATAAATAACTGGGGCTTCTCACTATCAATTCAGTCATTTAAGCAGTGCTCATCTTCTTAATAAAGATGTTTTTTTAATTTCTAAAGAACTGAGTGAAGACTTTTCTTTCCTACAGCTTTCTTATCTTCACAGATCAAAATGGGAAGCCAGATAAGAGCTCTACAGTGACTTCCCAGACAATACAAATTACCATGAACTAAGAAGATCATTAACTCAGAGGCTCAGTGAAAAGAAACAGAAAGAACCTAAGCAACTCAACACAGACCATAACAACTGACAAATCCAAACACCTTATCTTACCACAAACAAGTCTGCTTGTGTGATTTTGAGAACTGATAGTACAAACTGAGGGATAATTTAAAATGTATTTCCCAATAATATTTAACAAGCATTTAATTTATTTAACTTGATACTAATAAATTTATATCTTTGGGGTAGACATCTCTTGAAAATGTAAGTAAATTCTTTATTTGGAATTTGATGAAAAGTTTTACAATTCGGAGGGTGGAAAGCTTATTTTTTGGGAGGAGAGAAAAAGAAGTGTGATAAACAGTGCAAACATAAAAAATCATGAAGTGTTTATGCATATTGTTTTCTTTTAAATCACATTAAGATTAACTGTTTGCATATAATGATATGGGATGTATATGAATCATGTCTATGGAACAGAGCATCATGGAAAATTGACAACTTAAAGAACAAAGAACTGACTATACTATTTATGAGTCATCACTAAGGTGGGATTTAGGGGAAACGTCTTTTCACTGTGATTCAGAAACATGGCAGTTGCATCTACTAGACCTCTATTTACTTTGTTTGTGCAGCAAGACAACTAACAGCAGGGGGAACCATTTTTAAGAAGGGGAACTTGGACAATTACCAATACAGTGGGATGGATGAATAGGCACCTATTTGGGGTATAGGAGATTAGAAATTACTGCATCAATTTTAAAGCTTAACACACTAACAGACACATTTTATTACTATTTCTCTGCTTATCAGGCAATAAACATCATGATATGTAAATTAAGACATGGTATCAATAGACTCATGGAATGTTAAAGGGATATTGGATAAAAAAAAGAGATTTAATCATGCATCTCACATACTAAAGCAAGGCTAATGTAACCTTCCTGCAATAAACTCACTTGGATGATCAACTGTGGGATCAGGAAAGGAAAAGGGAATGGGTTAAGCAAATATTAGCTGCAGGCCATAATTCTTTATCGGGGGGGGGGCATTATAATAAATAAATATTTCCAAGAAGAAATTACTTATTTTAAAGCTGATTCTAATGGAAGATGGGTATTATTTACTAGCGAATATCATACTCTAAATAAACCTTTACTCTTTCTTAATATATATAGCCCCTGCTCTAATCAACATCTCTTTGGGCCGGATTTATGAAGGCTTGCACGGAGTCTAAGAGTAGTGTAAGACTCCAGACACCAATATGTCTGCCGAGCGATTCAGGAACAGCCGGCAGGGGCGTGCATGAGAGCTCCTAAAACTACTCTTGCACGGACAGTGTTAGGTTATGCAAATTACCTCATTTGCTGCTGAAAGCTATGCAAATGAGGTAAATTTGCGATCCAGGAAACACTAACCTGTCCGAGTAAGAGTAGTGTTATTTGCAGAAATGTACTCGGTTGGTAACTGAGTACCGTTCTGCAAATAGCAAAACGGAACAATGACAGCTCCAAATAAAGGATGCATCCAGTTGAGCAAGCATGCCAATGGCCAAATATAAGGCCATTGGCATTTATATTTGTTGCAAAAAAAAATAATATTTTTTTTTCCAATCCCCGATGTTTAAGCATAGCGCAGCGTCGCGCAAACTTGCGGCGCTCTAAAAACCAAAAAAATAAATAAATAAAAGCCAAAAATAGGCATTTTATTAAAAATATACATCTGCCATGCAAGTGAATGGCAGGCTGAAGACAACATGGCTACTGAGTAGTGGTTGCTAAGGGGAGAAGCTCAGTCTGAGAGATGTAACCAAGCATTACTAGGCAATCCTATGCAAATGAGTATAAGGATAGTGAATCCCAGTTTTCCCTGCTATGTGAACCATGTCCCTATAGTGTAAGAGTAGGATTAGGAGAGTATCAGAGTAGTAGATAGGTGACATCATGAGGGGAGTATGTATCAAAGACTGTAAGCTTATTGGAGCAGAGTGGCATGTGTTTGCTGTGAGTTACTCAGGACTGGAAGAGGAGTGTTTACAGTTGTCTGAACTGAAACCCAGAAACCGAAGGCATACACTGTGGCTACAACAAAATTTTCTTGCAAAGATGCTTACACTGTGTGCGTGCGTGTGCACGCCTGTAAACCCGTGTAAGCCTGTGTGTGTGTGTGTGTGCACCCGTGTAAGCCTGTGTAAGGCTGTGTAAGCCTGTGTGCGCAGATGTGCACTTGCCTAAGCCTGTGCAAGCCTGTGTAAGGCTGTGTGCGCGTGTGTGCTCGTGTGCGCATGTTTGCACTTGTTTGTGCGGCGCCGCCCCCTGTGGAAACAGAAAAGGGAAAAGGAAGGAAAAGTAGTAGTAGGAAGTTAACCAAGGAGAACTAGCAGAGCTGACAGGTGAAATCAATCAGAATCAGCCTATTACACAGGCAGTACACTAGCCCAGCCCAGCACTTAAAACTCTGCAAACAACATTCCCCCATGTTTTACTCAGAAACACTGCAACACTGCAGTATACAAAGAGAAGTGAAAACTTAAAAAGCTTAACTGAGAAAAACAAATGTTAAGGGCTGCCATTGCTATTATAAGGCAACATGTGCAAGATGCTGAGGGCGGTGCCATTGCGGATGTTGCTGAGCAACCCACAGTGAGGAGACAGAGAAGAGTTTACAGACCCAGGATAACCTACCAGGGGCTACATGAGCTGGAGATTGTGGAGCGCTATAGAGTGGACAGAGAGCTCCTGCAGCAAATTGTTGAGCTGTACAGGCCACGTCTCACACACAGAACCAACAGAGGGGAACCTATCCCAGTGGAAACCAAGGTATGTGTTGGCCTAAGAATACTAGCAACAGGTACCTTCCAGAGACCAACTGGTGATATGATGGGGATTTCACAGGCATCAGTATCCAGGGTACTGCACCTGTTCCTGAATGTCATGTCAGCACATGTCAGTGATCATGTATATTTCCCCAATTCCCATGAGGTATTGGCCAGCAATATGCGTCTCTTCCAGCAAATAGCGGAATACCCTCAGGTAGTGGGTGCAATTGACTGCACGCACATACACATCAAAGCACCAGCCAGTGAGTGGGGTAGGGCCTACATCATCCGCCAGGGCTTCCACTCCATCAACTGCCAGGTCATGTGCGATGCCCGGGGCATAATACTGAATGTGTGTGCTGGCTGCCCTGGAAAATACCACGATTCCCATATCTGGCATCTGACGCAGCTGTACCAGACATTCGCCAATGGGGACATCCCTGACGGTCACCTAGTGGGGGATGCCGGATATGCACTGGAGCCGTGGCTGATGACACCCATCAGAAATGCACACACACCTGAACAAGAACTCCATAATGAGGCACATGCACAAAAACGGAATGTAATCGAGCGTGTGTTTGGGATGCTCAAGTCACAGTTCCGGTGCCTGGACACATCCGGTGGAGCCTTGCAGTACTCACCAACTACATGTACCCAAATTGTCATGGTATGTGCCATGCTACACAATATGATCCTGCGAAAACAGCTGCAGCAGGAACAGCATGGGGCAGGGCCAAACAGCCCCCCACCATTGCCAAAGCCTGCACAGGCACAGCATGACTCAGAGTAGGAACAACCTGAGCCTGCCCCAGTAGTCAGAAGGAGGCGTGCCCAGTATGCCTTGGCAAAGAGGCAACGCATAGCACATACACTAGCTCAGTAGGAACCCTGGAAATGATACCTCTCTCTGACTCGCACATAAAATAAAAGGGATGCCTAACTTGACACTACCTGTTTCCAAACATGTATAGGGAGTGTAGTATGTGCATCCAACATAGGCAGCCCTGCAGCACCTCCGGAGGCATGATTGCTATGTTTTAAGCAATATAAAGCAGTGCTAAGCAGCATCTAACAATATTTAGTATATGTAAACAAAATTGACCATGCTAACTAGTGCAATGTAGGGCAACGTTGAGCAATGTTGGCCAAGGTTGGCCAAAGTCGCGCAAAGTTGAGCAAAGTCAGGTAAACATGCTCATATTTGCTTTATTGTTCCTTAACCAATCTGCTATGGCCAGCATGAAAATAAAAAGCAGTGACAGGGCTTGAACCCAGGATACTGTGCACTATAGTCACAGTACTGAACCACTAAGCCATGATAGCATTTCAGTGACACAGACACAGCAGGACAATTGTACAGTAATGCAAACACAAAGAAATGCTGTATCATGTCCCTAAAGAGGCATATGGGTAACCTCCCCCACAGGCCTATGCAGACAGAGAACATCAGGCCAGGTGGTGTGATGTGGGTTGTGTAGGCTATGAAGTCGCAATCTAATATATGTGACATTGGATGCTAGGATCTGTAGCACAGTAATATGTCTCAAGCCAGTACAATAGGCAACAGTACAAAATTAAATGGTGTACGGTACATAGCAGTGCAGGCATTGCAAATGTGTATAAGTGTCAGGTGAAACCCTCATCCTATGTACATCCCCAGTAACAATCAAGTGTGCCCCTGGGTAGAAATGTAGAAAGAATAGCTGCCCCCCCTGTATGTAGAAATGTTGATAAGTCTATGCAAAGTGTCTTATGGAAGCCCTGCAGGCACAGCATGATCCCTGTTGATCTATGACACAAAGGTGAGCCCTGCTGTAAAGATACAGCTTGACTTTCCATACACATATAGTATAAATGTCTATGCTGGGCGTGCTCACACACTGTAACAAATGTAGTGGATTTCATTCAGCATCACACTGAAAGGTCATACTGGGCATGCTCACACACTTAGAAAATGAAGCAAATGTCAGGCAACAACATACTGAAAGGTCATACTGGGCATGCTCACACACATGCCAAATATGGAGGTGATAATAAGGGATCTATGGACAAATGTGGATAGACATCTCTACTTCCAGAAATGCGTTCACAAAGTTGTCAGAAAATCATGCTATGTGTTCACATAAACTGCCAAGGTCTGTGCATGTAGGTCAAAGGAGGTTCCCAGTACTCATCAGTCATCAGACCCGTCAGAGAGTACCACAACACATTTGTGATGAATCATACTAGGCACGTTCAACAGCCAGAAAGACCACTGAAGTACCCTAACAAGAGGATTACTGGCCTCAAACAGTTGCCCCATGCAACAAGACTGAATATAACCCAATCTGTACTCTGTTGCATACTGTCTACTCAGTAGATCTCTGCCCAACAGACAGGTCCATGTCATGGCTACACTCAGATCTGTACTGAGTTACAGCTCAATGGCACTAAATATACAGACCCAACTGATATTGCCAACATCCTGGCAGATAGGATCACTGTTAACTGTACCCCGCTCGCACCCATGAAAGAGCACACCTCTATAATGGAAGACTGCAAGGTTGCTGTCATCACGGCTGCACAGGTAAAAAACACTCTCCAAAGCCAGTATCACAGCAGCCATGGGACCAGATAACTTCACAGGCTGTGTTCCACACAAACCACAGAACTAACAGGCACCACACTGACGTACCATGTGCAGTCATAGCCTCACCTCATGCTTTGTGCCTGTTGAATGGTGCACAGTGATAGTTATCCCACTACACAAGGCCGGAGACACCACGGACCCCAGGAACTAGTGCCCCATCAGCCTGACGAGGCCGATCTTCAAGGCCATGGAATGTATCATCATACAACATATAAACAATTGCATTTGTAATCCCCAAACCCTGGACCACAACCATGCTTGGTTTGTAAAATGCAGATCATATCACCTAAACCTGATAGATGACATTGAAGCAGTCAACAGAACTGTTGACAAGGGTAAGGTGGTTCACACAGCCTATGTTGATCCTGCCACGGCTTACAACACCACCCCACACTCTGGAAATATAGATAAACCCACTAAACTAGGTATAAATTGCTATGTCACAAGATGGGTTGCCAACAGGCTTACTGACAGAACACACACTGGGAAAGTAGCAGATTCCAAGTATGACTTTGGACCAGTGATGTGTGCAGTACCACAAGGTCCAGTCCTGTGTCTTGTCCTGTTTAGTATCTACTTCCCTGAAGTAAACTTTAACATGGAAGGTCTGTTGGTACAGAAGTTACCAGAGGACTGCAAACTAGGAGCCATAATTGTAAACACTAAAGATGTGGACATCCTACAAAAGGACCTCACTGAGACAGATGGCTGTTGTCAATGCCATGGGCTGTAGCTCAATGGCAAAAGGTGCATTGTCATCCCCTTTGTTCAAACCTCTGTAGCCAAGAACTGCAACATAGGCGGTAGTATACTTAACACTGAAAGTGTGACAAGGGACCTTGGGTCACAGGTGTACACTGGACACAAGTGTGATAATCACATCCCCACAGTAGTCAGGAAACCCTGCTATGTGGCACTCCTCATCATAAAATGTGTCTCATGTAGGATAGAAGAGTACATTGTTCCCCACTACTCATCACTCAAACTATAATAGAGTACAACACCACTTTTGCTATGTACCTCACAAGACAACTACAACAACTATAAAGCCTGCAGCTAAACCTCACAAAGAGCATTAGTGGCCTGAAATACATGCCATACACAGACCATCTCAAAATGCTCCATCTGTACTCCCTTGCATATCATCTACTCAGATGTGTTCACTGCCTAACATACAAAGCTATGTCAAACGCAGAGCTGTTGGACATGCTCCACGTAAAACACTCACAATTCCCCTGACCTCCGGACCTAAAACCATGAGCGAAATACAAAAGGAAGGGGTGTACCCATTTACCATATGGATACCCACACCTTCAGGTTAGTGGCACAGCATGAGGCCTTGGAGACCATGCAAGTGCAACTAACATTGGGCAAAGATGCTCATCAGATTGTAGCCTGCTACAGATCACCTACCTTGTCACAGGAACCTCACTCAGTATTCCTGTGAACAGTGGAAAATACAGAGGTCCTATCAAACACCATTATATGAGGTGATTACAACTACCCAAACAGTGAGTGTGAGCATTACTTGTGTACAACGTCCTTTGGCCAATATTTCCTAGAGTTTAAAAGCTCTAACACCCTGGAACAGCTGGTCGCCATGCCCACTAGAGGTGACACCATACTGGACATGATCATCACCAACATGGGGTACCAGTGTTCCACAACAGAGATATAGGCCTCGCTGGTAATATCAGATCATAAAGTAATCACACTGGACATCCACATCCCACCCCCTCACCCAGTCAATGAAACCACCATGAAGACATTTTCAAAAGCAAACTGCACACGTCCCAAGACCAAAGTGGAAAGTTCTAAAGACCTCTTGCTGAAGGATAATGGTATACAATCTGCCAAATCAGTTACAAGTGAATCCTATGAGCATCTACAGGGATGCATGGATCGAGACATCACAAATAAAACCAAGATGCACTTCTCAAAAAATAAGAAAACAATCTAGTGGTCATTGCCCATAAACAAGCTAGACAACAGAAGGAGGAAACTAACACCTGATAGAGCCAACTTCACTAAAGGAAAGGCATCACTGATCATTATTAGGAAGAAGCAATGATCGCTCATAAAATAATTCAAGGACGCTTTCAAAAGACAAATTGCCAAGGACTGTAAGAATGACAACCACAATGCCTGCGGTAGCTATACGACACATGTAGGTGTCAACTTCCAAATATGCTGTCAGCTACTGACAAATGGCAAGGAATAAACTGATCCAACTTTCATTGTCCACATCCTTGGGGACAAGTTCAGTGCACATTTCCCTCCATCACCCCCAAAAGGGCCTGTGTTCATCACAGAAGGATGCAGAGCCCCAAACGTCATGGACATGCAGGTAAGGATAGCCCTCTCCAAAGCCAAGAACACAACATCAATGGGACTGGATGGTGTCCCAGGCTGCGTCTTACACTAGGCACAGAAGGAACCACACCGTCACCTACATTCACTGGCCAGACTCAATCATATCACAGGGTATGTACCCAAAGAATGGCATACACCAACAGTCATCCAGCCCCACAAAGGGGGTGCCATAACAGAACCTGGAAACCATTGCCCTATACATCTACTCAGCCTGGTCTACAAAGCTATTGAGCAAAATGTCATGGAACCCATAAACAGTGACATTGGTGACCTCCAGACACTGGACTCTACACAACCCAGCCTTGTTAAAGGCCGACCCTGCCTCCCAAACATAGTTGACGTATAACAAACAGTTACCAAGGACATAGATGGAGGTGAAAGTAGTCCACACAGCCCACCTGGACCTCACTAAGGACTTTTTACACCATTCCCCACTCCGTCATCATGGACACGCTTACCAGCCTGAACATCAGCAGCTATGTCACAGGATGTGTGGCCAAGTGGCTCACAGATCCAATACACATTTTCAGAGTTGCAGGTGCCATGTCCGACTGTAAGACAGCCACAAATGGCATCCCACAGGTCCTGGCCCTGGGACCCCACCTGTTCAGTAGACACTGCTCAGAGGTACAGACAAGCATGGGAAGAGTATGGCTGAACAGGTTTGCAGATGACGGCTAACTGTGGTCCATAATCTACTCTATGGCTGACACACACATCCTCCAGAAGGGGCTTACTGAGACAGATACCTGGTGTCAAAACAATGCCCCAAGAAGAATGGCAAAGAATGCTTAGGCATCCCCTTTGTGTAAAACAAAGTGCAAACAGATTACCACATAGGTGGTACTCCAGTATGTATGAAGAAAGTCATAAAGGCCCTAGGGACACAGTTAGATAGTACACTCTGCTGTGATGATCACATGGCCAAAGTGTTTAGACACTCCTTCTATGTAGCCCACCCAATGTCACCTAATGTAACCCACTTTGTCTAGTCTGATGATGTCACCAACCTACAAATATACCTGTGGAAAGCATGACTTGCAGTGATGTGTATAGTGCGTTGCGTAAATGCATACTCCTGTAGTATCATAAACCAGTTAGGTAGTGGTTTGAATCCTGCTCTTGACAAGTGTGATCTCCTTGGAGAGGAGCAACTTTTTTGGAGAGTACTCATACACCTTAAAAGTGTTATACCAATCTTTGTCAGGTCTGATGATGTCACCATCCTTCAAACTTACCTGTGGAAAAGAGAGCTCACCGTAATGTATATAGCGCATTGTGCAAATGCATATTCCTGTAGTGTCATAAATCAGTTAGGTAGGGGTTTAAATCCTGCACTTGACAAGTGTGTGTCTGTTTGTGTGTGATCTCCTTGGAGAGAAGCAACCTTTTTGGAGAGTACTCAAACACCTTAAAAGTGTTATACCAATCTTTGTCAGGTCTGATGATGTCACCATCCTTCAAACATACCTGTGGAAAAGAAAACTCACAGCAATGTGTATAATGTGTCATGTAAATGCGTACTCCTGTAATATCATAAACCAGTTAGGTAGGGGTTTGAATTCTTCACTTGACAAGTGTTTGTGTGTGATCCTCTTGGAGAGGAAAAAACTTTTTGGAGAGTACTCATACACCTTAAAAGTGTTATATCAATCTTTGTCAGGTCTGATGATGTCACCATCCTTCAAACATACCTGTGGAAAAAAGAGCTCACAGTAATGTGTATAGTGCGTTGTGTAAATCTGTACTCCTGTAGTATCATAAACCAATTAGGTAGGGGGTTGAATCCTGCACATAACACCTGTATGCTTGTCTGAAATAACTTTGGGGAGGAGAAAGCTTTTTGTAGAGTAGTAGAATACCATACAAGTGGTATACTTATCTTTGTCAAGTCCGATGATGTCACCATCTTACAAAAATACCTGTGGAAAAGAGATGTCCCAGTAATGTGTACAGCACGCTGTGTTAATGTGTACTGCTCTAGTATCATGAAGTAGTTAGGTAGGGGTTTGAATCCTGCACCCAGTGAGTGTGTGTGCTCTATGTGTGTGGCACTGTTGGTTAATGTGCAGTGGGTTTTGCTATTACTACTGTATGGCATGTCAGTATGCATTGTATATGTGAGGTAGCTGTGTGGCAAATACATATACGTACATGTTACCTCAATTATTACATTTGTGTGAATCCTGCTGTCTCCAAGGACACAACTGTCAATTTTACCAGACTGTGCTGCTGCTTCCCAGACATTAGGTCACATCTGTATGCTTGTGACAAGGCCAGCCACTGCAGTGATCCCTGGCCTAAGTCATCCGTGTCACACACACTCATTACAGTTACTATTGAATTGTGTGAGTGAGGGTTTATGGCTGAGGTATATGTTAGACCGGTTCTAACGTAGCAAAGTTTGTCAATGATGGCTATTCATTATAGGTGTACAACAACCTTTGTGGATATGCATGCAAACCCCTTATTGCTTATGTGATCCACCGAGGTATTTCAAAAAATCTTAGGAAATGTGATTATTAAAGGAGAGATCATGTAACACTTGGTTGCATGTACACATCGGTACCTGTTCATCATGCTAGTGTCTACTACCTATGTGGTACTGTGGGGATACTATGTTCCGTAAAGGTGGATGACTATGCTTAGTCTGGATAATAGCTTTACAGCATGGGTTTGACAACAGTTATCTGTCTGTATGGTACCCTTGTAGAAGATGTGTGTGTCATCTGGAGAATGCATTATAGGCCACAGTATGCATTACCAGATGTGGACGGACATATCCCTACTGTGATTGCTCATACCTAAGAGAGCTATATGCCAGACAGGAGTGGTCTCAGTAATGGGTGCAGGTGAATACCACTGGTTACTGGCATAGTATAGTACCTGAAGGATGCAAATTTTGCTGTGTGTCCTACAGCTGTGTGTAAGTTGTGAAGACATCAGCTAATGATTGGTTATGGTCAGGCTGTTGAAGTTATGTATACTAGCAGAATGCAGAACAATGACAGATAGCAACATTATCACCCACAACACAGTGTCAAACCATATCATACACACATGTGTAGTCAGGTTCCGAAATGTGTGTAGTATAATGCATACTGGCCACCAATACAAACTATGTAGTGTTACTGTGTAATACAGGGCATGTCACCCTGCCCATGTGTCCACTATGCACGTACATGCAGACAGTGCACCTCCACCATGTTCACAGATGTACACATACAAATCTGTGCTGCACACATCCCACACATACTGTCCACTCTCTAACACATGCTGCCAATACTACACACATCAGCCAAGTGGCACGTGGGCGAACAATACACTATTTTAACTAACACTGGTGTATACAATACTACAATGACATTCATAGCTTTAATGCATCATGCCTGCTCAGCTACACCTTCAAGCATATCATTACACTCTACTGCCGACAACATGATAACAAACCTGTACTGCTATAAAGTCACCCTGTGCATCAGCACCATGGTAGCCTGTTCCTGCATCGATGTTACAGATGACAGAAGGTGGCACAGGTTTCATCAAATGCACAGGGTGTGTTGTTAGATTGCCAGAGGCCTACAGTGAGCCATCTAATTGACATGTATGTGTGTGTGTGTGTGTGTGTGTGTGTGTGTGTGTGTGTGTGTGTGTGTGTGTGTGTGTGTGTGTGAGGGGCAAGAGTAGTGATATGGGCCAATGTTGATGCAATGTGTGCGGGTATGTGTTAGCCCTAGGTGTCTGTTTCCTGTGTGTGTGTGTCTGCATGCCCACAGTTCCACCATGTGGCTGCCATATACAGGTATTTGTGGGACAGCCACAGACTGTACCTGCCAGGCTTTACAGATCACCATCTCTGGCCACAGATATGGTACCTGTGCCTGGCAGGGGAGCTACTGACACTATCAGGTAATAAGCCAGACTGGGTACTATCCCCAGAGGTAGATGGATGTACACTGGACTCAGGTCCCTGCTGGGACTGTCCAGAGCCATGTGCACGTGGTCTTCTAGGACGTTCTACCGACAGCCCACCCCCAACAGTGCTGGGGCTGGTACTGGCACTACAGGAGAGGCTGTGACTTGTGGGACATCCGTGGCGACTGCCAGCTGCTGATGTTGCTGGCATACATCCACGTCAACAACTCAACCATCCTGCACTGTCCTGACACATGGACATGACATTGCGGAGAACATGTAATGTCTCTCCCCAATGTCTATCTGTGACCTCAGTGTAATGACGGATGGCACCTGCTAGGTCACAGATACTGTCAATTATGGCAGTGTTGTGTGCCCCCTGTGCCCTTAGTCCCTGTCTGGTGTACCGTTCCATACATGCCTGTGCCTCCATGACAGCCTAGAACATGTGTGACATTGTCAGACCTGTAGCACATCTGCCAGTGGCATGATGAGCAGCAGTGCTCCATCGAGAACCCTTGGACATCTGCCTATGTGGTATCCTTCCAGACATCTGGGTATGGCTGCTGTGTTGGGATACATGTGCCATGGATACCACACTGTCCTGGCCAATGTTGGCTGTATGCTGTCCCTCAGCTAAGGGCATTGGTGATGGATGTATTGGCGGTATGACTGTGTGTATGGATGGTGTGGACACTTGTGTACTGTCAATTGGCGGCCCAATGACAGACCCTGGCAAACATGCCTGTGCCTCAACACACCTATCATCATCATCATCATCATCATCACTATTTTGCTCAGTTACATTGGTTTGCCCGCTGCATTGAACCAGCCCAGAGTCAGCACCTGTGAGAGGAAGACAGGAAACACACTTTACAACCTGTGCATGATGTTGGCACACATGCACACATGCACACATGAACACATGAACACTTGCACACATGCACACATGCACACAAATGCACTCCTCACTAAAACAGACACACACACACACACACACACACACACACACACACACACACACACACACACACACACACACACCACCAGCAATCCAGAACATACTCAATAGTGGGTGATGGTGGGGTACAGTATCGCAGGGCATACAGCTATATCACATGTGTCAGCATGCAGGACTTGTGTTGCTCAACAGCATGCAGTGCGTTTGTAGACAGCCCTTGCTAATAACAGTATACATGGCTTTGATGCATGTGTGTTGTTGTTCAGTGATTGGCCTCACCCTGGAATGCAATGTGTACATGGACACAACATTGCTGTGCAAGTCTTAAAAGCTCTGCAATGTCTTGTGCACCATCACTCACAGGTATACATACCATGGCTGGATGTGTATCTGTGTGTCACATAGATATCCATTTCTGATTAGTGCGTCTGTGTCTTTAGCAGATGATTGTGGACACAGGTTTAGCACATGCATGGTATGTATACACACAGGATGAGTGGTGCATGTATACCTGATGGAATACCATTGCTCAACATAGCCATTGTACAGTGGTTATGGTGAGTGTAGGACATATTGTGGACATGCCAGTGCCAGCCAGTCATGTGACCTATACACTCAGTAGCATTACATGACATATATGTGTCACTTTGTACAAATGGTGATTGCTATGCATAATGTGTATCAGTGCATATGTTTGCACACACACAACATTGAGGTGCATAGCAGTTAATGTTATGTGTGATACTGTGGTCACTGTAACTGGATGGGGTGTAGCACCATGAGCCATCATCATGCAGCATCATGTGGTCACTCAGGGCTACTAATGTGTGCCAGACCGGCACATACCATGCTGTACTGGAACTGCAGTACCATGGCTACAGTCACCATTTCACAGCCGCTTGTTACATGGGTTTGTAAGGTGCCCAATAGGGAGCATTGCCTAACATGAATGTGTTGCATGTTGGAGAGTGTCGCACTGCCCCATGATAGGCCTCTACCCCTCAGGTATATTATGTGTGCTGTGTGGATGACATTTGGGATACTGGAGTGTGACCTTACAGCGTGTGTCTGAATACGCCATGTGTAGCATATTAACATGTACTGCGTATGACAGAGTTGTGTATGTCGTGTGCATGTGTATCAACTGCCTATCCAATGTCCACTATAGTGTAGCCACAATTGTTTGGGATGATCTGTGTATTGCATGTGTTTGAGGCAGCCACTCACGTTACTGAGATGTGCATAGTCTCACAGCAAACATGCACAGCATGCATTATGTGTAGGTGTGTTACATGTGTGCATGGCCTACACCTCACCTATGACAAGCACATTTTATTAGCAATATTAAATGTAGAACACACTCACCAGCATGGGTCTGCTGCCTTGTTGTCACTCCAGAGGGACCTACAAGGATATGAAACAGTTTGTCAGTGGCAACAACTGTGGCATTGCTACTGTGGCTTTGCAATCTTATAGAGGTACAATGGTTGACAGACACAGGTCTACACATCATGTTCCAAACTATCAGTATTGAACAACACCAGGCTCCACATCTTCTAACTACACAGTACACATCTCACATATGCATGATCTAACAATAGAGGTAACAGTAGTCTACAGATAAGCCAACTTACCTGCTCGCTCCATGTGAACTTGCTGGGGGGCTCTGGCCTTCATGATGATGCATGTGTGTTGTTGTTGTTGTTGGCCAGGAGCCCCCAGGCTCAGGAGCAGCTCCTCCACTCTGGTGAGGGGGGGGATGAGTGGCAACCCCACCACCTGTGGCAAGCTGTTGCCTACGGACATCAGACGCACGCTGCCGGACATGTCTGAGTAAATCACTGCAGTGATGTCGTACCTGCTCATAAGTCCGATTATGCATGCCTATGTCATTTATCCTACGGACAACATCTTGCCACAGCGCAGTCTGCTCATGCTGGTCCTGGCTGGTTCTTGAAAAGAGCAAGTTGTACTGTTTGATGAGACAGTTTGTCAGAATCTCATCCTCTGCTTGGCTGTATGCAGGATTGCGATGGTGGGACATGGCCCTGGAAGACAAGAAAACAATATGTGTGAGCAAGTCATGTGGCACACTTTACATTCTACAGTACAGATATCACTGAAGTGACATAATTAGCAAACTATTGTCTGTCAGGGGATACACACTTTCAATAACACATATCACTGCTCAACCCACAACTGACTAACACTGCCTGACACGCTGTATATATTAAACGATTTTCTGCACAGCAACAAAGATAAACCACTATGTAAGACTATGCAACAGTACATGGCACACTGTATGCGACACAATGCACCCCCTAGCTAGAGTAGGTAAATATCCAGCTAATGTATAACGAAATATGTAATCCATTGCAATGATTGTAAAGTCCAGTTACAGTATTACAAGTATACCACACTAGTTGTTGATGGAAAACCTCTGCCTACAATATGTGCACATTCGTGAATATAGGAGGCATACTGCTGTACTACACTATACATGTTACTAGATACACACTTATATCCTATAACACATATGACCGGGGCATGTTACAGGCATACCCACACACACATCAGACATACATACAGGACACAGAGGTATGGCAACCCAGATGAGCTTTACGTGTGTACCATACAGTACTGTGTGTCAGTACTTATAAACCCTTATGCCTGAGGTATGTAATCTGTGAGGACTACAGGGAACACACAGAACAGTGTTTCCATGCAATGTGGACATACACCATACTGTGCTGTTTAGGCCTACAGCTTCAGGTAGTACTACAGTTCATACAGGGGTTTGATTCACCAGCAGTACCAATCAATGTGCATACATGTACTGCTTCATCCTCCAATGGCACACCCCAGTTAACACAAGGGGACTACATCGGACCGTACACCATACTGCTTGTTCTGGCTAGCATTAGCATACATGTCTTTTGCTGGGATCAGAGCTAGGACACATAATACCATGACAGAAACAATTTCCCACTAAGCTATCCCAAATGTGGCACATTCACCAACACATTCACCATCACACTCAGTCAAACTCACATAGCAATTATTGCAACAAGTACATGTGGATGTGTATTGGTTCATAGGTAGGTTAAAGGCTATTGGCCCTAGGGCCTATAGAAGCCTAGCCAGATGGTACCCTGGCCTTTGACACCCAAGTAATTTAAGTCCACGTGTCCCTGTCAAGCAAAGCCACAGAGGTGACTCCTGGGGTGTAATTCCTATCTCACATCCAATCATCAAGACTATTCATGACGGGTGCTACTGAGGAGCTTTGTTTGCTATTGCTAGGTAGTTTTTTTCCACAGTATGAGATGTCTCTGAGATAGGAATCTATCCCCCCAGCATGTTCTGTCTATTGTGGTGACAAGCTTTGTCACCAGGCATCTGTCACAGTAAATGTGACTCTGTCTCTCCCTGCCTATATATATATATATATATATATATGTGTGTGTGTGTGTATATATATATATATATATATATATATATATATATATATATATATATATATATATATACACACACACATACATATAAACATCCATTGGTGTACATATAGATATACATATAGGCACATATACAGTCCACCTGTCATGGTAGGATTATCAATTAAGCGAAGTTTGGGAGGTATACAGTTATGTAATGATATTGCACAGTCTTGTGCAAAATGCATTGAAGGTGTTCTCAGCCCATGTGGCTTTAGCAGGCTTCACTGGCTGCGACACTGCAAACCTGACAAATCACACCCACAGCGTTTAACCACCACATGTCATATACCAGCAAACAGCCATTGTCCACACTACAGTACAGAACACAGATGACATGTTTCAGATGTTTGACATTTAATGCTGAGCTACATATATCACAGTTATGTCCCACTGCACACAGCTACACACTGATTTGTCCATGGCAGTAGTTATGCAGGGCATCTGTGCATAGATATGTACTGCTGCCACATATTGATGTTTCAAAGTATGTAAAGTAGTCTTCAAATACATCTACTACATGCCAGTAAATACATATCTGTTATATACCTTTCCTTTGTATGTGCTTGTAGTTTTCACTTTGCTGTATTTTTGGCTTTATTTTAGATGTTTATTGTTTTATTTATTTATTTTTTTTACCACTGGTGTGGGTGGGAGTGTGCGACTCTCTCTCTCTCTCTCTCTCTGACTCTGTCTCTGTCTCTGTGTGTGTCTCTCTCTCTCTCTCTCTCTCTCTCTCAGCGTCTGCAATGTGATGATTGCATGTGTGGCCAGCAGGTACAGCCTGCTTTTATAGGTATCTGCACATGTGCATGTGATGGCCTCTGCACCAATTGGTGTGGTAATTGCAGTACTCACTGTCATAGCAACCCAATGCTATAAATTGCTATGTCAGGTAGGCATAGCCCTTTCAGCTTTCCAAAGTAGGGCCCATTCTTGTTTGCTGTGGACACTGTTGTATAAGTCAGAAGGTTGGTATACTTCTTATATGTGAAGCTAGGGGTGTAGCCAGAGATTTAAATGTACTCAGACCTGAATGTGGACACTTCCACTACACAGTTGTCAGTGTAGATTTGTAATCACCCCTACAAATACTAATGCAAGATACATGGGTTTATGTGGCTTCTTTTCTACTTATACAATTAACTACCATACAAAGTAGTTATTGAGATGTATTAATTTTGCACATGAACTGCTTGTGAACTGCTATACTGTGAATATTAATTTAGCCACTTTTGAACAGTTTCTGCGTTTTGGTGTTGACATTAGCACAGGCTGCTCAAGAAAGATGGACAAATTTCAGTACTGAGTATGCCTACCTACATCCTTGGTAGACCCTGAATACACAGGTTTATTGTACATTTGGGTAGGGGTGCAGAAGGACATAGAGCATTATGTATTAATGTGTGAACTTTATCTTGCTGGACTTAAAGGGTTGCTGTGTACCTGTTAGTTTACCAAGGCAAGTAGTCTGTCTGCGTAGCTCACAAATGTGGACCTATCCAGATGGTAGCCAGAGGTTAGCCTGTTATTCTTTGTCTGTGCACCACACTGGTCTTTTCAGCACTGGAACAATGGCATTGTCACAGTTGGTTGCTACCAGTACATGGCTACATCCCTTGGTATTTCACTGTTGTACTCCTACATAAGGGTATGCTTCTGGAACTCCTTCCAAAGCTATTTGCACAGTGTGTAACAGCAGAATAGCTGATATACCTGTGTGTTTCTGCCTCTGCCAGGCCTCTCAAACACTCAGGTACATATTTGAACAGACTCAGGGAAAAGTAGGTAGAAGTGAGGTACACCTTTACAATATTAGAGACTGACAGAGGTATTTTATTTTGCTGCTGAGCAGAACAAGGGCCCTGACATACAGAGTGACTAACGCATTTTTAAGCAGTTGTAAGCGGGTTTGCGGGGCTTTGTGCAATGCTTAGCTAAGCGCACACAAGTGCACACAGGCGCACACTCGCGTAAACCCGCTAACTACTGCTTAAAAGTGCTTACTCCCGCTAACCCCCGCGCTCATTTCTTTGAAAGAAAAGAAAATGGGGAGAAAGGAAAGTGGTGAAAAAGGGGCACAAAGAGGGAAAGACAGTAGGGAAAACAGCTCGGGATGTGCAGGATGGGTGTAGGGAAGGTCCATAGCTGCCCATTTCTTTAACAGCAACAGCTGTGCATATACTAATAATTTGGATGGAAATTTGAAACACTCCACCCCTGAGAGAGGGTGAGGACAACAAAGTATGTTGTACAGCCAATTAAATTTCAGTTTATGTGTCCAGCAGACATGTGTGCAAAATGGGCAGCTATGTATGGGACGTAATTTTTTTGTGGGAGCAGATTGCCCATTTTTTTTTCAGGTGAGAGTGGAATGTGAGGTAGGGGAAGTAGGTATATTTGGGGAGGTAGGTTGGGGAGGTAAACAGACAAGACAAACAAGATGCATACAGGGGCGGAATATGTCACATGCGGTGGGTGAACACCATTGACAGGGAAGGGTGTTTGGAAATCACAAGCCCATGAGCCCACAGATGGCAACAGTGGAACTGAGATCCCCACCCATGGGCAGTCACCACTGCACCTTCACAGCCTGGAGGGTGGCTGTGCTGGGGGCTGCGTAGGAGGGGCAGGCTCACCCATGAGTCACGCCACTCTGCCTCGAGCTGGCATAGAGGATCAGTGACTGAACGCTCAATCTCCCTACGCACCACAGCACAGACCATTTGGAGGGTGATAGGTGGCCCTCCTCCGGCCACGCTTGCATGGAGGGATGACCCACCATCCCCTGCAGTGCTTCCACCCGAAGGTGGCACAGGACCAATGGAGGAGGGGTTCCCGGGCTAGGCACCGGACCTGCTGGTGCCAGGTGCCATTGCCAGCTGAAGTGGGACAGGTGGGTCAGCTGGGACCGGCCTTCCCATACATTCTATATTTAGGAGGATTTAATGACAATATGGGTTAGTAATAGCCAACAGCATTCCAATTTAGTTGTAACAGCATACAGTAGTATTCCCATTAACCCAACACACCAGAATTCCAACAGTTGAACAGCAAGCATAACACATGCATATATAGAACAACAGTGGACATTCCAACAGCATGCAGGATTGATTGGTGGCAACAGGCCACCAAGATTGTGATATGTGAACAGGGCACATGCATCAAAGTAAATGCAGATATTTATAAACCAATAGGACATGTGCCCCAACAAATTTTATGAGATTAGACATACCCATTGAGGTGTGGAATTGCATTGTTTAGGCACATACAGTAGGGTGTAAAAAGATACCTCCATTAACAACTTATATATACTTGTAGTTTACACTACATTCCTGTTGACTGCAGTTATATATCCCCTACATGTATTATTACACTGGGCAATGTCTGTTAAATTGTAAAATGAGTTTTGCTAGTTCTTGATATACCTGACCTGTATCTGACATACTAACTGTCCTGGATGCAGATGTTACTGCTACATATTACATATTAATTTATATTTAAATATCTACATGTCTGTATGTATTCAGGTGAAATTATCAGGTATATGTTGAATGCCCCCTACATTTCTAGCAGCACACTGACATTTCTGGGGAACAGAATAACAAGCTACTCATGTGCCAGATTAACCTGCACATGCCAGCCATGAACCAACAGTTGAGGACTGTATATATGCTTAACAGCTACTGGCACTCCCTTCATCCACTTTATATGGGCCTACCCATGTGTGGGTTGACTGCGCTTACTACAACAGTACTATTTCTATAATGCAAGGGTACAACAACATATCGAAGAAAGTGACACGGACACACTCCAGGAATTATACCTTTATTTATTACATTACACACTTTTCTAGTGGCTCTCTCATTTATTTGATATATCAGTGCATGCAGAGGTCTTTTATTCAATACATATTATACCTTTATTAATGGGTTACAACACCTTTTCATGCTGTTTATATAACAGTACATGCAGAGAAGTTATTCAACACTCATTATACCTTTATTAATGGGTTGCAACACTCTTTTTCAGGCACTCTCACTTCTTTTATATGACAACACATGCAGAATAATTACTAACCTGCCTGGTGGCACAGCCTTAGCAGCCTATCTGCATTATATCTTTATTAATGGGTTGCAACACTCTTTTTCAGGCACTCTCACTTCTTTTATATGACAACACATGCAGAATAATTACTAACCTGCCTGGTGGCACAGCCTTAGCAGCCTATCTGCATAGGCTTGCTGATTCCCAGCATGGACACCTGCAGCTGTGAAGTAAATTAAGGGATATTGAGACATACCTATCCATAACATGGACTACTATAGCAATTCTTACATACTTCATTCCATGGCTACATACTCAGTAGTGGGGCATTTTCCATTTGATGGGCCTCCTGTATCCACTGGTTGAGTCGGTCCTCCTTGCGTCTCTTCAGGTCTGAAAGGTGGTGTCTGACCTGCTCACCAGTCCGAGGGATGCCTGTGGCACTGGTGAGATCATGTGCTAGATGGTTCCAGGCTTCCACTTTGTATTCAGTGCCCTGAAACTGGCCCTGCAGGAGTCTTGCATCATGATGATGGACGAGGAGCCAAACCATAGCTTTTGTCTCCTCAATGCCCCACTGTTGCGCTCGAAAATGAGAGCCCTCTCCACCACCGGCCATACTGTCTGCAGATGGAAGCTACAACCAGTTATGGCAATTATTCCCACCTATGGAGCTTAAATATGCCTCATTTCCCGCATTTATTTGTCATTGGCCGGTTTTGAAAATTCTCAGCTGAGAGCAAACCTGCTTAGCAATGGCTAAACTTCCATTGATATATATGAGTGTGTTGGAAATGCATACATATGTAAAGCTGTCATGGCGTAGTGGTTTAGTATGGTGATTATGGTGCACAGTATCCCGGGTTCGAGGCCTGCCATTGCTTTTTATTTTACTACTAGCCATACCAGCTTGGAGGTGTGGCTGTGTTTAGCCGACTTTGCTCAACTTTGCTCAACTTTGCCCAACGTTGCTCGATGTTGCTCTACATTGCTCTACACTGCCCAACGTTGCGCTAGTTAGTGCGGTTTGCAGCTCCGCGTGAACATGTTGTGTTTGCCCTAGTTCGTGCGATGAGCAGCTCCGCGCAAAACTATAGCACTAGTTATAACACTGCTAAGCTATGAGTTATTGTACTTAACTGTGCTTAATACTAGTAAACTTTGCTTAGTAGTGCTTCACATTGCTTAAGATACGTAACTTATTCATTTTTCAGTATGCATGACCATTCCACATGCTTATATATATATATATATATATATATATATATATATATATATATATATATATATATATAGTAAATATCATTCACTACCACATAGGCCATTTCAATGCATTTTACTGTGACTTAAAAGTTAAATGTCAGGAATTCTATTTATGCACACATTTCTGATAGAAAATAGGTAGGGGAGTGGCGGGACTTGAACCGGAAATGCCTCCTCTTCGTGCAAGGGCTCTACCACTATGCTATTGCTATTTGGCTTAATTTGCATATAAATAGTTTATTATCCTCTTCGATGTCTACACTGCTAACTGTAGCTAAGCAATGGGCAAACCCGAGCAAACACATGCAAATATGGGCAGCTATATCAGGAATAATAAAAAAAAGGAAACCTTTACATTTTAGACTTGTACAGGGATTTAGAATGTGGGGGAGTGTAGCGTTGGGTATGTGGACATTTGAGCATACTCGCTCATTTCAGTTGACATTTGCAGTTTAGGCACTTGCAGGGGCATGGATATTTGGACTGCTCGGCAGTTTGAAACGCCCCTGCACTCATGCATGCTCTGTGTAAGCCTTAGAGTTGAGTCAGCGCTCACTCATGAATATGAATGACGCGCTGACATCAGACCCTTACACTGCAGTGTCCATGTTAGACTAACTAAGTCTTACACGGAGGATTAGTGAATCCCGGCCTTTGTTTATGAAATCTTTATTATACTAAGCACCCAAATAATTTGCATATCATTGGTGGGGACTGGAATGCTTTATTAAATCTAGACAAAGATAGATCACATAATGAACGTAGGCAGTCACAACATACCACTATAGCACTTGAAGGATTACAAAATACTTTTGAACTAACTGACCCCTATATTAAATTCCAATATGATGAAACAATATCAAGATTCACTTTCTTCTCAGCTACTCATAAAACCTGGTCCAGAATAGATGATTTTCTAATTTTCCAATCATTGCTTTTGAACAGACTAATTTATGCTGTATCACCTATAACTATCTCAGACAATTCAAAAATCAGTCTCTTAATAAATTTTCAAACATATAAACAAAATGTTCCCTATTTCAATACTTGGACATTAAATCCTAAAATCATTCAAAACCAAGAAACAGTACAGGAAATCCAGAATGTCATAGCCCAACTTCAAAATGACTTTATATCTACTCAAATTCCTTATGATATACAATGGGTGGCTGCCAAAGTGGTCATTAGGGGTATAATTATACAAAAATCTGCATGGTTAAAAAAAAAAGTACAATAACTTTAAAAGGAACTAGAAACTCAAATAAGTATTGCTGAATTAGAACTTCAGAAAAAAATGCTCTAAAGACCTGGAGGAAAAAGTAATAGACTGGCAAAATCAATTACACAAACACTATCTAGAAAATATCTCCTTTCAGAATTAAGGTCAATATATCAATATTCAGAATGGGCACAAACACCTTCAAAATTCCTAGCTAGACTAATTAACACAAAAAATGGCCCACCGAGAATTAAAGAAATAGTGTATGAAGGACTGGTGAAGTACAAGGACCAAGATATTGTAGATGCTTTTGAAGACATATATAAGAAACTATACAACATACCCTTATTACCATCTACAGACAATTTTGGTGATTTTATACATAATATAAAATTTCCACAACTTATGGAAGATTAAAAAAAAAACTCCTAAAAAACACCCCTGCAACTAAATGAGGTAAAAGCTGCAATACACAAACCCAAACCGGGTAAATCCCCTGGGCCCTATGGCTACATCTCTGAATTTTATAAACTATTCATGGAACCTATTTCCAAAGTATTATTAAAAGTTTTCAACTTTATAATACAACATGGAATAACAGATAATTATTTAAATAATTCCAAAACAGTACTAATTCCAAAACCGAATTCTGACCCAACAGATCCAGCAAACTATAGACCAATAGCCCTGAAAAATACTGACCTTAAGATACTAGCTCATGTTATAGCAAATAGACTTAGGAATGTACTGCCCTCTTATCATTTCCCAAGAACAAATGGGCTTTATAATAAACAGGCAAACAAGTGATAACACCCTCCTTTTAGATACCATTATCAGACTTCTTAACAGTGACAAATGGTCCGGATATGTCGTCACGGTGGATGCAGCCAAAGCTTTTGATAGAGTTAATTTACATTTCTTATTTAATATATTACCTTTATATGGTTTTCCTCAGGAATTCATAAGGATAATTAAGGTTCTATATCAGAAAGCCTCTACCACTATTTAGATAAATAAGCTCAAAACTAACCCTGTACTGTTATCCAATGGTACAAAACAAGATTGCCCTCTTTCCCCATACCTCTTTAATCTTTATCTAGAACCTCTCCTTCTGTTTATTTCACAAAAAAAATTCCATCACATACCTAGAATCTATAATACAAATCTTATGTTCTCTGCTTTTGCTGATGACTTAAATATAAATTTTCAACTTCCCACTACTGACCTCCCAAAAATACTTGAAGCTATAGATGAGTTCTCTGAAATCTCTAACTATAATTTAAGTCTAAACAAATCCCACATATTTCCCATAAATCTTATAGGTCATAAGGAATTTTACTTTCCCATGAGTGAGATCAAGATAAGTTACCAGATAAAATACCTAAGAATATTTACTCCTGACTTTAAGGATATGATAAAGAATAACCTATTACATACATGGACCAGTATTGAAAGTGATATCAATAGGTGGAAGAATATTAATATGTCTTTACTCTTAAAAGCTAGTGTTGTTAAGATGAACCTTTTACCGAGAATACTCTTTCAACTAAATGCTACTTTTTCAAGTATTCCCCCAAAATTCTTCCTTGATATAGAAAAAGCTATATCAAGATTCTTATGGTACCCCAAATCCACTAGAATTAAATATGACAAACTTGTACTTACCAAAGATAAAGGGGGATTGGGGTTACCTGATTTCAAACTCTATGATAGTACAATTACTGCCTACAGACTAATAAAGATAATAAGCTATGACCCATATGTAAATACCTGGACACCCCAATGGACCAAAATCTGGTCTGAACAAATGAAATCCCTTGGGTATTGCAGCAAATCCCTATCATTTTTAAACCTAAATCAAAATGGCATATTCACGAAGAATATACACCCACTAATTAAATACATGATTCTTACTACACAAAAATTATTTAAATCATTGCAATTATTAGATGCTCTTGCCTTTATACAACCACTCCACCTAAATCCCAACCTATTAATAAACAATAAACCCTTAAATCTAACAAATTAACCTCTGATAAAAGATCTCACAGTATGAGGAAATATACCAATGGAGATAATCCAATATACAACAAATAAGACTAGAACTAAATCTTACTAAGAACTATAAAGTTATTCTTACCTAAATCCATTATCTCATAAATGCTAAATTCTCACAAACACAAGTCGACTTGCAGGACATTAACTTACTAAAACTAATACTAGAAAACCTTGAGATGCAAGGGAAAACAATTTCTAGGATATATAAACTTGTAACGAACATAAAACACTGAATTCTCTATTATTTTCAAACTATTGGCAAAAAAAAAAACAATCTCTGACAGATGAAAATAAGAGACTGGCTACTGAGAATGCGATAAAATTCATTCCTTTTAAGAAGCTGCCATATACACAAATTATGACAAATAACAATGTATACTATACCCCATCAAAACCAAATCAGTTCAATTCCAACTTCTCGACTATATGTCCTCAATGCCCAAACCAAACTTCAGATATTCTCCATGTCATGTGGAAATGTAGCAAGGTACACAACCTCTGGTGCTCTTTAAGAGCTAGGTTAGAGAAGATGGGATATGAAAAATCAACCCTGTCATGGGAGACAGCTATATTGCACATTAACACGACTCAACTTCCAAAAATAAAAAAACATGTCTTTATCTTTATAACGGTGTGCCCTTATTAAATTTTATATCACTAAAAATTGGAATGTCACATCTCCAATTACATGGGAAGGCTTTAGCAACCTTGTTACTAAATATATCTCATCTACAAACTAGTTTATACAGAAGCAAAAAAGAAACACTATTACCAGAAATATTCAGGTTACTTACTAGATGTAATTCTTAACAAAGAAAGATTGTACACTGACATGATAAGACAAATTTATATTATGCAATAACTGCATTATAACCAGTTTTTAGTTTGTTTGTTTTTTTTTTTTTTCTCTTCTTTCCCTTTCTCTTCTTTATATATCTAATTGTATTCCCTAATTACATTAAGTATAATAAGTGGTTGAATTTCTATATTTATCTTCTTCATAAAATATGTCCCTTATACTATCCCTCACTTTCTTAAGTGATGTTAAAAACTTTTTATACTCCATTTGATGATGTATTGACTTCTATTGTATATAGTGTATATGTATTTCTTGTGTTATTAGTTTTTTGAATGTTTCATTTTTGTATGTATTGTTTGTTTTGTGTGTTTGATTCGACGTATCACTGTTAATATCTGAAAATTCAAATAAAGAGATTTTGGAAAAAAAAGAAGGGGAACTTGGTACATGTCCCACTCATGGCTACAGCAGACTCTGCAGGAGCAACACGTACTACTGAGATGGAACTACAGGAAAAGGTGAGGAAAAGCAATGAATGTCAGTCATGTACACTCACCTTAGAGGATCTGTGCAATCATGTGCTCAGGGAAATAGCAAGTATAAAAGTTATAATGGTGCTTACACCTACCTTTGACCAAATTAAAGAACAGTAATGTCAATAAAGAAAAGTAATGAAAAAGGGGTCTTTATGATATAGTAAACTGGGTAGATACAGCTACATGTAGCCAGATATAAAGACAAACATAGAGAAGGTATAAGTGGAAAGACCCAGCCAATGCATGTACCTCCAACAGATTCTAGTGATATGGTTATCTAAGAAGAAAAGCAGGGGTATAACAGCAAGCCTGAGTCAGAGAAGCAGAAGTCGAATGTTACAAGACTTCTTAAGGGGTCTACTTCATGTAAAGCGATAGTTAGTATCAGTAAGCCTAGATCTGAACCACAAATGCCAAAAGTTATTAGATTTTCTCTAGAAGAGGAACAGTAGAGAATCATGAAATAAGAGTTATAATAAACACAGCTCTAGTTCCAACATTACAAAGCTTGAGGGAAGTTGCCAAGGAGACTTCTGACTTTCATGGATGAAATGAATCTGTGCACTGGGTCAAGGAATTATTGTACAGAGAATGTTCTTCTAGATAGTGACTAGAGCGAGAAATTATGTAGCAAATGATATTTACATGGGCCTACCAACAGACACATTTGGCAGTAGTCCACTATATTTGCTTTTTGTGCCCTATAGGTATAAAGTACTCAGCGAAGTGTCTTATGTAAAATGTGTGTTTATATTGTAAAATATGTGACAGGGTACTGTAAGACATGTGAACAGTTCCCAAAAGTTGATGAAGCTAAAGACAAAGATGAAGCTTTTTTGTTGACATGGCCTTTTATTGAAGAGTCTTTTCCAAATCTCTCTGGGGTAGCCATTTACTCTGAGTCCATGGCTCTTCCCATTACTGAGGTAAAAAAGGTGGCGCATGCTCTGATATGAACTCTCAGCAGGGTAGTTTTTCCCTAGGAAATATCGACAAACATATGGCTTAACTTTATGTCAGACCTACTGAACTGTTTATGGAAGGGTTGTGACCAATTAAAGACTAACCACTACTATCCACAAACAAATGGTCTAACAGCGATGTTTAACATTACACATTGGACTATGCTGAGAGCATTTGAAGAACAGTTTAAGTGGAATGGAATAATTATCTATCCCATCTCCTCTTTGCATACAAGGAGATGCTGTATGTATTGAATGTCAGTATATACCTTTGTGACTTAAGCTGATAGCTTCTGTAACCAAATACAAATGCTACATATCTATAACTATGGCACAGGACCACATAACTCAAACACAACAACAAAAGGGTCGGTATGACAGGAAGGATTGCATTTCCACTCCTGCATGCAATCAGGAAGCCAATTTGGATAGCAGACAGATGTGATTAAACCTACTGCTGCTTACACCTACAGGCTCATGTTTTTTTACTACCTTCTGCCTCTTTGGGTGCCTGCTGTGGTTTTACTGGTTCTTGGTTCTGTGGCACCCTTTCCTTGGAGTTTTTGGATTTGTCCTATATGGACAGACTAAAAAAACTCCAACTATTCTCTGTATCATATCGCCTACTTAGAGGCGATCTCTGATTGTCTTACAAAGCCATGTCTGAACCAGCTCTGTTAGAAATGATACATCTAAAGAAATCCCAGTCCCTTTGCACCACACACTCCAGAGACCTCAACCTCAATATTAAAATCAACAGAACATGCTGGAGGGACAGGTTGATAACCCAGAGACTGCCCATGCTATGGAATAGACCTCCATACATGTCAAGCAGAGCACCTCACTGGCCCTCTTCAACAGAAATCTTGATGAGTGGATGGGAAATAGAAAATTCACCCCAGGGATAACTCCAGTGGCTTTACTCGACAGAGGCACTGGGAACTAAGGTCAGGTGGCACAATGCCAGGGAAATCCTATGGGCTAGGCTTGTAAAGGCTCCAGGGCTATTAGCCTAATACACATCTATGAACATATGAACCTAAGACCGGGAGCAGAATGGGAACATAATAAAGGAGCACAAGCTCAAGTGATGCAAATACAAGAGCAAAGCAAACTTTATAGTCATTCAGCCATATCCAAGTACAGCTGAATGAAATTATGTTCCTCCAAGCTCATGTACAAATAACGTAACAGCAGAACACAGCTACATATAACAGTAAACAGCTGTTGTTGTGTCTTTCGGCTTTTCCCAGTTAGGGGTCACCACAGCAGAACTCCGGTCCGCTAATGATTGGCAGTAGATTTTTTTTTTACATGCCTAGTTGCCAGCTCTGACACACAACCTTCAACGAAGGTACACCCATTCACACATGTCTCCACACAGAAGATGTTTTAGCTGAGAATCGAACAGGACAACGTCTTACCGTGAGGCGACAATGCTACCGCAGCACCGCTACTGCAGTATATAACAGTAAACAGTAATAACACAATAACAGTGGAAGAGCCAATCGAAGATCAGAAGCCATAAACATGCACAATACATCTGACACCATCACCATGCATCTCTATCAACATTATATAAACAGTCCTTTTATCTGACCATCCTCTTGTCACCAATGACCATCCAACCACCACTGCCTGCAGTCCTGATCATCCCTTGCATCATCCAGTCTAACGTTCTTCCTTCCAACCCTCTTCCAACCACAGTCTTTCAACCACATCTACTTGCAGGCCTGACTGGCCACACCATCACCAGCAACCACCAAGTCCCCGCCACATTCAAGGAGTCCATTTCCAAACCAAAGCGAAATTCTGTTTCTCGCACTCCACATCAGCTGGGATCACCATTGCAGGCCCAACTTCCACTGCTCCACACTATTTCATCAGAAAAGCAGGCAATAACAGGCACTAATTCACATTCTGACACCAACAACATTATCACCCTTGATGTCCACTCACTTGACAACAAAAACATACTCACGGCACAACATGAAAAAAAATGTGCATATCAGAAGCCGGAGAGGCCACTGCCATACAAGGCGTTGCCATCTTCCTGAGAGGAAAAGACATAGCAGTAGGAGGGCAACAGAGGATATGTGCAGATTGTAGTGATCAGCTAATTACTAGCTTTGCAAAACTACATTATGGAGAAAGTTGTGAATTATAGGAATGGAATACCAGAATTGGTGGTGGGAAGAGAATCCATCAATGCATTCATTAGGTAATGAGATATGCTAAAAAAGGGGTGGGATAAGAGGTCAACATGGAAGAAAATTAAAAGGTCTGAACAAACTTTAATGTCAGACAAGATAGACTTAATTGTCTCCTAGAACATGTAATGTCACATACATCCTGATTTCAGTCAATAATAAGTATTTCCTAAAAACAACAAACTTGACCCTTATTTGTTCTAGATTCCAAAACATACTGTACATTGTACATCCTTGTTGGTATGAATAAACAGAAATAAGTTGTGATTTTATGATTGTCTAGTTGAGAATCAACTCAGGGCTTCTTAAGCAACAATAATAACACTGTCCTTCTAATGTCACATAGGTGTTTAGTGTCCAAACCACAATACTATCAAAATGATATGAAAATTGAATCATTTACCCCTTAAGTAATTAGTATTTCACATATGTTACATCACTTCACATTATAATCTACTGTAAGTAAGCACAACGTCACAATCCCATAATGCCACATAAAGTTCCTCTGGCTGCATGCTACCATTTGAGACTGCTAGGGCATCACACACCTAAATATTTAGCTGTGTTTCATTGTCTTACATGAGTTCTCTAAGAGGACATTAACTATCTACCTATGATTATGGCTGTCCTTTTCATTTACTTTATCCATTTCATACTGTCCCAGGTGTGGCCCTCCTTTTGCTTGTCTTCCTAAATTTTGCTCTGTGGACATTAATATTTGCCATAACTGGCTAAAGTGTGTTTGGTTACTGGAGCAGCTATGACTGGTACATTCTTCTCTTTATACTCTATTTTAGTTTATATTCTCCCTGGAAAAATAACATACCCTTTTTCATTTCCACCCACACCTTTCCTTTATCATTGCTTCTTTTTTCACCTGATACCTGTCCTACCATCCTTTCTCTTCCTGGTTCCCTTGCTTAAAATCTACCTTATCAGTTGCATACATGGGTATGCCTTTAGTAAACCATGACCAGCTGTGCCGTCTGTCATTTAGACATATTCTGATATATATATGCCATTATATTATTCTTGCCTAAACAGTCATACCTGTGATGTTTTAGATTTGGAATAGCTGGGATATATTAATTCTTATATCAGATTTAAGAGGTCTTCAGGGCAAAAAAGTGAATATTATTCCTCAAATGTACAAAATTAACATTAGAAGATTGTGAATTGACTTTTCTCAGAAAGCTGCATTTTATGGGGAGAAAGAGGGGCACATGTCCTATATCCACTTAAGAAACACTTCTGTTTGGATGTGCATTCCCCCACTATTTATTAGAATTGCTTATAAGTTGGCTACTATTTAGAAATATACAAGTACTTGTTTTTCCAAAAAAAGTCTTTACATTTTTCTTTTTTTTTCATAAAGGTACATGAAAACTAGAATTTTTAAAACACAGTGCTCAGTTTTCTTCACATAAATATGTTTTACAAGAAGAAGAAGAAGACATTTTAAACTGAAAATTCTGCAGTAATTATTCAGCTGAAAGATTCTGTGGGATTTTTTCCGTTGTTGCCTTCCTGCTGTTTTGCTTGTATGGTGCCATTTTGCCAATGTACTGACATATATAAATTGTATACACACTTTGCAAACATGTGAAATTGTAAAATTCTTCAGAAAATAATTAAGAGATATTTGCAACATTCTCAGAGACTACTGTGTTAATGGATGTTCTATAAAACATGGCTTAGTTATTTAAACTACAAAAATAGTTCTTCAGGTAATGAGGTGTTGTAGACATTTTGGTGTTCTGTAGATTTTTAATGGTTTCTAAGTATCTCCACTTTCCATGGTCTGAAACAAGCTGAGATTTTTAAAAGCCTTCATGTCATGATTTTAAAACAGTTCATCGTAACACAGCTTGCAATACAAAATGAAGTATGTAATCAGAGAAATACAGTATGGACTTAACATACTTTAGGTTCCAGATTTTGAAAACATATAGTACTATTTGAGAAAACCATAAGGATGCATTTTCTAATCTGTTTAGTTGGACTTGTTAAAAGCAGTATGCAATTGTCTTAACTATTTAATGCAGATAATTAAAGTTATAAGCTGCTGACGTGTTCCAGCTTGTAGTATTGAGTATGATTGTTTCAGTTCTGACATCATTTTGCCTGCTTGATTTTAATCAGACAGTGCCTCTGGGTCACCTCTGAAAGTAGGCTGTTCTGTTCAGTCCTTATCCATTTAACAAATAAAAAAAAAACACATTTAGTCTATCACAGTGTTGAAAAATGCATCTGTGACTGCAATCATTAAAAAATTATTACACTAATTGTAATGACTGTTGATTACTTCTCTTTAAAAGCATGTTATTACAGTTTGCAAATATATTGAGGATAATAGGTAGGAATGTTTGATACTGCTGTATGCTAATCTCAGAATTTAATTAGCATTTGAGCTAATGATAATGCGCACATTTCAAGTAGTGCTGTCTTATATCTTTGAATTATAAGCCTTTCGTGCAATATACTTTGTTTTCTGATCTATTTAACCATTTTTATTATGTGGCTTAGCAATATTTATGTCAATAATACTTCAAATACTACACTAAAACTCTCACGCAACACACAGTTTTCTTAATTAATGTGATTGTAATAATACCATGAGCACAACTGTGTGTTTGGTCTATATTAGTAATTTGTGAGTGCAGAACTGTTGATATGGTAGTCACTATGTACCACTGAGGATCACAGTCTACAAAGCCAGTCATTTGAGTGTGATACTCTGTAAGGCTTAAAATGCATGTTGATGCAAAGGATGTTGTTCTATTACCTTGTTAAGTGAATCTAAGTAATATTTTAAAATTGTGATTGACTTGTGACCTTTGTCTCACATTATGATTGGGTTTGTTCAGGATTCCTAAACAAATAAGGTGAGAGGTGTGTGCCCCTTCACTTGTTATTATAACTGTTGTTTTTAACTATACCCATTTTACTTATTTGTGTCTAATAAACAATTTGTGGTGGAGTATACCATAGTTGTACATAATCACAGTAGAATACAATGAGATCCAAAAACAAATGTAAGTGTCTGTGTGTATGTGTGTTTGTATCTATAGATATAGATATACATAAACACACACACAAATATATATATGGGTGTACTTTGACCCATTAAAATAACACTTCAGCAAAACTCATTTCACTAGTCTGGTTTCACGAAAGTGTGATCACCGAAGCATTAAAAAAAACAAAACAAAAAAAAACCAAATACACTACAGTAAATTATGCAGGGGGACAAGCTACTAGTATATACCAACTCCGAGATTGTACTACAGTGGGGAAAAGGGAAATTTCTCTTAGCCCCACTGTACTGTGATCTCCAGCAACAATCTTGGTGAACTGTAGTTTCTCAAAAGTGCATTTCTGGAGAAATGCACTTTCGTAAAACCGGACTAGTGAAACTGTGTTTCTCTGAAGTGTTATTTCAGTGGGTCAAAGTAGACCCATATTTACATATACATATATGTGTGTGTAAATAGCACCAGGGCTGACAAAATCACTGACTGAAAAGAAAGCGTACAGTAACAAGTAGAACTAGGAATGCCTTGCCACACATCATAGAAAACAAAGCATGCCAACAGATATTTCACACCAAGTTAAGTATTGCTATACTCAGGTTCCCTGACAGGACACATCATGGAAATGAATGATGTGATGGTAAGAAGGAGGCTAGATGTCCTCTGTATCCTGTAAACAAGATGGAAGGGCACTTGGCTTAGGATCCAGAGTCTACTGCTCAGGAGGATGACAAACTAGAAATGTTATGGGAATTGTGGTGAGGGAGAGGCATATAAAGACAGTTAGAGATGTCATCAAAATTAGTGACAGAATCATGGCAATCAGACTACAGTGTATGGATAGGGTAGTATTCATAATCTCAGCCTATGCCCTACAGCAGGATTATGATAGTGTAGGAAAGAGTGCATTCAGTCAGCAGCTCCAGGACCTGGTAGATAAAGCAGGACAATATGAGTTGGTATTGATAATGATAAATATGAATGAGCATTTTGGGACAGACAGAATAGGATATGAGGACTATCAGGGTACACATGGGTGGGGAACAGGAATAAAAAAGAACAGGCCATTCTAGACTTATGTCTGGCAAATGGCTTGATGGTGGCCAACACATGGTTCATCAAGAGAGAGAGTCACAAGATGTCAAACAAGAGTAATCAACATGCAACTCAGGAAATTTTCTTCCTAGTAAGGAAAGAACACTGGGGTAGAATCAAAGATTGCAAAGTAATTCCCAATGACTCAGTCAGCCCACAACATGAACTACTAGTTGTAACAATCAGCCACAAGCAGTGGTCAGAGCAGGCTCTAGGGGCAAAAGAGGCTATGTTGAAGACCTTGAATTTGACTGGATAGAAAGGACAAGAGGTCAAGGAAATACTCAGGATCCTAGCACCTCAGCAAGAAGAAGAATAACAGAAAATAGGTGAGTTGAAGGAGAATGGCAGCACCTCACAGCATGTATGTGGACTACAAAACAGATATTAATCTGAGCCAGGTTTGGAAATAAGGTACATAAACACGTGGTGGTAGAATGCAGAGGTCCAGGAGATTGTCATAAGAAAGAAGGAGTGCTGTAAAAATGGAAACTAAAAAAGATGAACCAGACTAAGAAAGTATACTGGCCAGCTAACATAGAGTTTAAGAGATTAGTTGTAGTAGCAAAGAACAAGGGATAGATGCATTCAAACAGCTTCTGAAAAATGACTTTGTAGATTAAATATAGAAACACTATCAGGCTGCAAGGCAAAGACAAAAAGATAAAGAAGATAGTCATCAGACGCTCTTCAAAATGGATGCCATCAGCAACCTGCTCACCAGTCCACAGGAAATCAAAGGCAAATGGAAAAAGTACTTCTGGACACTTCTGAATGAAGAAAACTCCACAGAAGCTGTACTGCCCCAGACAAAGCCTACAATAAGAGAAGAAGAGGAGCCTACCCTAGAAGAAGAACTAGGACCAACGCTAAAGAAAATAACATCAGTGAAAGGAGTAGACTTAGATGAGGCCACAGCAGGTATGATCAAGACGCTGGGTGAGTTAGGGGAGAAATTACCCCTTAGGGTAGCTATAGCACTATACTATGAAAGGCATTTCCCAGATGACAGGTGAATCAACATTCTAGTGCCAGTATATAGGAGCAAAGAGGGCATATCCCAACTGTGAATTGTATAGATGTACCAAACTCCTGCCGTACTGCATGAAAGTTCCAGAGAGGATGACTGATAAACGAGTACTCAGAGTAGCATGACAGAAGATGCGCACTTAGGATTCAGATCAGGATGCAGCACAACCAACACAATGTTTACAGTTAGTCAAATGGGGAGAAGAAGCTAGAAAGTGATGAAGGATTACAACTGGCATTCCTAGACTTCGAGAATGTAAATGACAATCATGACAAGGCCCTAAGAAAGGTGATTTGGGCAGTCCTGCAATGGATCAAAGTCCAAGAAACATTGGTAGACTTAGTGCATAAGGACCCAATAACACAAGAACAAACAGTGTTTGGACTCACAGAGGGGCTTCCAGTGAGACTGAGGTGTGCATCAGGTTTCAGCTATACCATTCATACTGGTGATGGACTACAACAGCAAACATGCTGGAGGGGATGGTTGAGCAAGGATGCTGTATGCAGATGATGTGGTATTACAGGCAGAGTCTAAGCAAGAACTTTGATAAATGAAAGGGGAATGAAATGCAAAACTGAAAGCAAATGGGATGAAACTGGTTACAAATAAGATGGCTGTAATGGCAGCAAATGGGAAAAATCAGAAGAAGCTAAAAATTGAGATAGAAGGGAAATATTAGAACAGGTTAACAGCTTTAGGTATCTGTATGGTTGAAGAGAAAAGAAGTCTGAATGAAGAGGTCAGAGCTAGAATCAGAGGGGCTGTAGTCAACTTGTCCAGAAGGTCAGGGGTAGTGTATGACAGAAGAATGCCAAAGAAGCTGAAACATAAGGTGTACAAAACAGTGGCGCAACCAGTACTACTGTATAGTAATGAAACCTGGACAGTGACGGCAAAGCAGTTGAGAAAGCTGGAGGTGATGGAGCTGGAGTACCTGAAATGAGTGGTAGGATGCAAACTGTGGGACAAAGAAAGAAATGAGGAAATTAGAGCAGAAGCCCAAGTAGCACCAATTACAGAGAAGGTCAAAGAAAAAAGGTTACGGTGGTGTGGGTACATGTGCAGCAAAGCAGAAGACTATCTGGTGAACAGTACGGCGACAAACAGGGAAAGGGCAAGAAGAAATGAAGGCATATAACAAAGAGGTGGATGGATTGTATAAAAGAAGACCTGCAGTAGTCAAGAATGACTGTAGAGGAAGGTGGGAGAGTGGCATTGATTTGAAAGGAATGGCTACAGTTGACATGACACTATGAACCCAAGTAGAAAATGGGAAAAGGGGGGTTGATAATGATGATGAGATAATCTGCACCCAACCTATACCATGTGACATTCAAAGAGTAATATTGCTCTGTTGTTAGATTACTGATACAAGAGAATTTCTGGGATTGCGAAAAAAATTGTTAGCGACCAACAAACAAGAAGGTATACCCCAGAGTAGCCCCTGTGCTATATAGATATTATCACCAAAAACAGTATCAGATGGCCACATTGCCTCTGAGATATATGCACCTTGCATTGAAAGACAAGTGTAGCTTGCCATCCCTGAAATGCCCCCAAGACATTCCCAGTCACGGATGCCACCAGTCAGTGGTTGTGCATCTCAGTAGTGATCCAAGCACAGACAGCCACTAGTTGCACCACATCAGAGATATCAATTGTGCTGGTCGGCCTACTTGATGAACTGTAACCATTGCAGGGACAGTAGAACATAATACAATACATGCAGAGTGAAATTGTGTATAAAGCCCTGGAACAGACATGCCTGTTGATGTTATTGGTGGCTCTGATGGTATGTGGGCAACTGGTAAATATGGAAATTATTGCGGATTGGTGCACATTGCACAATCACATGCCAGGCTTATGTAGAAGGCAAACACCGTGGTGGTGGTGGCTTCACTGATCATTCATGGCTGCATCTTCCCTGTAGCTGGCCATCACCATGGACATGTCTGCTGCTCTTCTGTCTTCATAGTGGACACACCCCACCAACCATTGAACCATGGTCCTGTAGTTCAATAACACGATACTTTCCTGTAGTTCTACTCTAAGAAACACCTAGTTGTGCCCTTTCCCTGAGTTGTGTATGCAGACATTCTAGTGGAACACAATCTGGGAGGTTATAGTGAAGTTTCTGTACTGGCTTCTAATGTGATACATCTTTCCTTGAGCAGGAATTTTCTAGTCCTAACACTGCCGGACCACATGATACATCAAGCCAGCATTCTACCCATGGAATTTACATCGCAGCTGGAGCATGTGATTCCTGAATCCCCTAAACACTTAGCCATGTGTGTGGTTAATGCATCCTCCACCTGTGTCTCTTCAGCTGTGCTAGCATTGCTGTCTCCTGTATTGTAACTCACCCCAGTTATGAAAATGATGGTGGATGTACCCTTCCCTACCCTCTGGCCTGACTGGATATAAAAGTGTCTGAAACATAGTATGGATAGTCAGCCTACTATAATACAGCCTGGTTTGTGTCATTGCAAGCATCAGTTTCATTCTGTGTTCATCTTCTCAGAATCCACAGTTTTGAATTAGATTTCATATATTTTCCAATGTCACTGCATCTGCCTCTGCCTTGCATGGAATCCTACTGCAACTGTTTTTTCTGATAACTCAACATTCAATTCATCCTCTGCTGCTACCACAGGTATGTCACACAGCGATAAGATATCCACAGTTTGTAATTACTTTTATAGCACTCACTGAAAAACAAAAAAAATGAAAACTGCATTTCAGTTAAACGTTTATTAAATTATAATTATAATTAATGTATAATAACATTTAATTTTTTCATATGTTGATTATACATGATTTTATTCTTTATTTGTGTGACTCTGATATGTTTCTTCTTAATTAGGGTTTAACTGTGATTTATGATTTCAATTGTGATGCCATTTATATTCAAATAGCATTCAGCAAGTAGTAACTGGTATTCTGAAGAAGTTATTATTTCTGAAAGAATGAAAGCAGTTAATACATTTCTTTGGTTTAATACATGGTGGTGAGACTTCTATTGTGCTACAAAGTTGTGTATTTCTATTACTTTTATAACACTATGTTATGTAGCACATATATCTTACTGTAGATTTCCAGAGCATACTGCAGTGACCCAGCAGATATAGATAAACAGTGGAAGTGGTCCTTAAGCACTTTCAACACATGTTTAATGTTCCTTGTTTGTGACAGTGTGGTGTTATACTCCATCTCCACCATAATGTGGGTGTTGCAGATGGGAGTTATTAGCCACAGTTGCAATGCGCATTCAACATCACCAGCAATACATAACATTGGCACTATCATGAGTAGCCTGCTACCTACATTCATGGGGTTATCATATCGAGATTTCTGTGGATATAAATGTGTGCAACTACCAAAGAGATGTACCTGTAGAACATCACCCTGCAAGACATGTAGGTATAACTTGTGTGGCCAACTGCTGGGAGATTCTTCCACAACACTGATGGCTGTGTTGGCAACATCATGGATAATGGCTCCAGACCTAGCCACTGACACATGCTCACCAGGTACACCAAAAAAAGGATGGTGTCATAGAGTTGACTGCCACATTTCACTGGACTAATTGTATACATTTCTGAATTATACTTCCTTTTTGATTTCAACATTTAATGAACATTGACTATGAATCTGTACTAGTCTGACTAATTTTTAATTTCTATTTTAGGACTGAGCCTGAAAATGGTCTATGTAGATCAGCGTTCTGCATAGATTTACAAACTATAAATACATTTGCATATGTGATGGCTCTCATTAGTGTTAGCAGCCATTTACATATGATTATGCTGTCAGTTTCATACACTGCACATTGTACTATTTTCAAAAAAATGCATTAATGTTACTTATATCTATGTAAAAGTTCTGCTTGGCTTAAGATTGTAGTCAAGCAAACAAATATAGTGTGAATAATACAAGCTTTTTTATGCATATCTGATTTGATTACACTTGCAGGCTGTAAGCACTCTCTGTTTGTCTGTTCGCATCAGATATGCCCCATAGTTGGCTGAAACTGTAGTGGGGGCAGCAGGAAAACTAAATGACTGTTTTAAAAGCAATATTGCTATAGGAAACATAGGGTGATATTCAAAGGGATGCATGTTAGAATATTTCAAAAAGTTAAGGGAATACCTCTCAATTGTCCAGAAATTTATAGAATGTCTATATTTTTGCCTCACATTTTAGGTCTATTCCTCACAAGATTTGTGTTTTCAGTAAATCGTTGACACTGCAGTCACTAAAAAATCATAGGTATTTGAGTTTCAGATTTCATATCATTAAGAAAATACATGCTTGCTAATACAAAATCTGTTGTTCTACCAACTTTCTGTTTATAGCAGAAATATTTAAATTCTATTCTTGGTTTTTTGCCTTTGTCCTCCCATTATTTCTGTCCTTGTCTAGAATTCTTGAGCAAAGACGTTGAGAGGAATGATTAAGGGATTTGTTATGCTATCTGCCTCTCCTAAAGATAAGGATAGGATTTGTGGCTGGCCAATGTTAACCTGATTGTGAAGAGTTTGGTCCTGAGAGTTGGGGAAAACCATGGAGATGATCTCTGCCAGAACTGGGAGATAGCACTGATGCCCATCTTTGGAGTCAGTTTGAGATATGCATTTTGAGGGGGACCATAGCTTTCATTTGATTATTTTATAGAACATTTGATTATCTCATAGTTTTCATCAGTTCCTTATAAAATGAATTTCACATCTTTTGTTTAGAAAACATATTGATGCAAATCTTGTTGCTCTCTTAGCTTTATGTGACTCTAAATTTTCTACAACTCCTTTTTTAAAACTAAAATCTCCATTCTGTATGTAAGAATAGTTATGACACTTTATTATCAGTGGTTTCAAAATCTAATGTCTTGTATATTTAAAAAAAAATTAAAATCTCTATTCTACATGTAAGAATAGTTATGACACTTTAGTATCAGTGACTTTACAATCTAATGTTATGTGTGTGTGTGTGTGTGTGTGTGTGTGTGTGTGTGTGTGTGTGTGTGTGTGTGTAGATATATATATATATATATATATATATATATATATATATATATATATATATTTTTTTTTTTTTTGATTTTTAAGAATTGTATTTAGTGTGTGTACCCTATTTGTTTTTCAGTCTAATATATGGATATGTATTCCTTTAAGGGCACATTATCTGCTTTAACTTTGTATGATGTAGTTAAGGAAATGAAGTAATTTTTGGCTAGCAAATGAGAGGAGGGGTCGGTTATTTAAATTTTATTTAAACTGATGTGTATTTGTTGAGTATTTTATTCTGAGGAAGTCTAGTATTGACAAGACGAAAGCTCTCAAATAAACTGTTTTTGGATTATTGCCTTGCTGTTCCTGTTGATTCCTACATTCTGATTTAGTTGTGGTTCACATTTTTTCTGGTTTGTTATTTTGTAGAACATTTGATTATCACATAGTTTTGGTCAGTTCCTTATAAAATGAATTTCACATCTTTTGTTTAGAAAACATATTGATGCAAAACTTGTTGCTCTCTTAACTTTATGTGAATCTGAGTAGCATTTAAAAATTATCCTTGATTTTGGGATTTTGGTCCACATTACTTTTTGCATATTTTTATGTTTCTTGAGAAAAGAGGTTGAGCATTATGAAAGGGGTTATCCAAATTTTGTTGTAAATTGCAACTAATAGTTGATTGTTATGGGAGTGTGTGAATGTTGTTGCTACAAAAATTATTGTTGTTATTTTTTCCACAATTCACATCTGAGGTGTACAAAGTCAATACAGTAGGTGTAATTGATTACATGGAGGCTGTCTGTGAATAAAAGTCCATGGCATGTCATAGCATGAAGTGTCACATAATGTACTGTATTTGCTGAAATCAGTATAAAACTATTATTGTATACTTGTTTATATTTGGGGGTTTGCAGTGCATTCAAGTGTAACAAGTTAGCTGTAATCCTTTCATTTTTATCAAAAACATCAACATTGCAAACAGTAAGTAGACATCTTAGGTTGTCTGTGAAGAGATGGATGTGTATAAAAGCAAAAGCTCATTGTCTCAGTAATGCAGTGAGTAAATAGCATTGTCATCTCAAAGGGGTTGGCTCTGATTGAGTTCTGCCTGTGGCATCTTCTTTGTGGAGTATACATGCCTCCCCCCGTCTCTGTGTGGATTTATCGTGTATTCTGTTCTCCTCCAACACCCCAAACACATGTTGTATGTGAAATGTTCTTCCTCCAGTTTCCATATAGTTAAGTGAGGTAAGCATGCAATGTGTGCATGTGTCTGTATTGTGCTAGATCCAGTGTGTCAAGGGCAGTGTCAGTATGTGTGTGCATGCATGGCTTTGTGATTACAAATATCACTATTTTTATCTGTGGATATACACAATACTGCTGGGCATGTACATAACTCCTCTTGGTAGCAGTTAAAAAAAAAAAAGAGCAAGCCAGTATCTTTCCAAAATATGGCATAAAATGCATCATAGAACAACCAGGATTTTAGAATTTCTGTCAGCATGGTGGCCCCACAGAACCCAAGCTATATTAGTACATTTTGACACAAGAAAGTAATAACAACAGTACAGTCCAAGTACAATGAAATGCCCTCCCTAGTGCCCGAAATCAAACAAATATCATCCATAACACCAGTTGCTTAAAGGAGACACAATCATCATGGCAGAGAAAATGTCGAGCTAGAGGGTTCTACTTAATATAGGCTAGACAGCATGCATATGTAAAACAGAAGGAAAGAGAGAGAGTGAGAAATAGACTTCCCAGTCACTCCTGTCTCAGCTTCCTACCTATGTAAACATCTCAGGAAAAATGCACATTTAGTCCTATGGCTACAGAATGACGTTCACACATTGTCTCAAAAAAGAAAGTTTTCACTGCAGAAAGAAAAGATGTTTGGACCATATCAAAGACTTGTTGGAAATGTAAGGATGCTTTTTCTTGAGAGCCTCCTACTACCCTGCCAAGCACATATCATAGAGTATGAGCAAGCTATTTTGTAACAACCTCAAAATGTGAGTCACTAGAACCTTCTGGCTCTAAAGGTGAATAATAGTGAGCAATGGTTTGTAATCAGAATTCACCATGGCCGGATTTTTCTAATTGTGAGTTTCTTTCTTATTACCCTTTTCACAGGGTCTATATTATATGAATGAAAGTTCATAATACCGAATGCTCTAAAGAGTGAAAATGCTGGACCTCTCCCGCTAAGATATTAATACCAACTCCAAGATTGCACTACAGTGAGGAAAGGGCAAATATTCTGAACTTCACTGTACTGTGATCTCACAAGAAACACTTCGAGGTTCAGCATTTTCAATTTTCAGAGCGTTCGATATTATGAACATTCATTTATATAATAGAGACCCTTTTCACTCACACACAAGAAAGCATCATCTGCTTCCCCTTACAGCCAATAACATCATCATTCATCCATAATCAGATGAAAACTGTCAATGGTCCTTCATTAAAAATAGAAATATGTCTTATAATACTGATAGGTCAGGACATCTGCCCTGAGATGTCAACTCTTGGAGATGATAAAACACCTGCTTAAAGTTCAGTTTGCCAGATATGAAGGAACTGTGTGTATGTTTGTGTGTGTGCATCATACCATCAAAGTGTATGCATATGTATCTATTACCCTCTCTAAACAGGAATAACCCTTGCAACACTGATTATGACTGTTTTTTTTTTTTTTTTTGGCAGAGCACAATAAAAAAAAAACACACTGAACTAGTTTATAAAGTACCAGCTACCAGTGTCAAAGGTATTCACACCAGTGTGGCATCCTTCAAAAGCAATATCCTCAAGTGATAACAACATGGAGTAAAACCAAGAGACAATACCTAAAGAATAAAAGAGAGAACACATGTAACCTTAGGATAGTGTAGATTAAAATACAGAAACAGTAGGATATGTACTGCTTTTTACTTGCTGAAGGCAATGCTACTGACTAGTCATTGCACACTGTATATATCTGGAATGCAAGTATTAGAAATGATCTTATACTGCTAGAAATTGATAAAGTGGGCATTATGACTATATACAGTATGCACATCTAAGTTTCAGCAGTGGCAAAATGGGGCTAGAAATCACTAGTTTCATAGTTTCATAGTATAGTACTAGGCTATCTGCCCTGGGGCATTTGTAAGCCTAGCCATAGTGATGTGACTTTTGCCACCCCATGAAATGGTACAAAAATGTACAGAATAAATCTAGAATACTGTGCCTCTGTCTAGTAGTGACACGATGAAGGTCCCCTTATATAATAGAATTAGTTTACTGTGCCCCTGTCTAGCAGTGACACAGATGTGACCCCTGGGGTAAACTTACGATCTCCCATCCACTCATCAAGATTTCTCTTGAAGAGAGTCAGTGAGGGGCTCTGCCTAATATGAACTGGGATCCTGTTCCAAAGCATGGGAAGCCTCTGGGTTATGAATCTATCCCTCTAGCATGTCCTATTCATACTTGTGCCGAGGTTTAAGTCTTTAGCTCTCGTGGTCCTGATGGATTTGGATTTTTTGAGGTGGAGCATGTCCATCAGATCCTGATTGGACATGGCCTTGTACTTCAGGCAGAGATCACCTCTGAGCAGGCGGTATGCTACTGAATAGAGCTGAAGTTTCATTAGTCTGGCAGAATAAGACATATGTTGGAGACCCTTGATCCTTTTGGTGAGGTACTTTTGTGGTCTCTCCAGCTGTTGCAAATGCTGGGTGAGGTACATACCAAATGGGGCATTGTACTCAATCATGGGTCTGATGAGGGAGGAATATAGGGGTACAATGACATCCTTGGATCTGGATGTGAATCCCTTCATGATGAGGTGTGCAAGGTAGAATGTTTTTCTAACCACTTTGGCAACGTGGGTGTCAAATGAGAGGTCGCTGTCTACTTGGGTCCCTAGGTCTCTGATTACTTTTTCCGTACTCAGTGGGTTGCTGTCTATGTGATAATTTGTGGGTACTTTGTTTTTCCAAAAGGGATGACTATACATTTTTGGCATTTAGTTTAAGGCCATGACTATGGCACCAGTTGTCTGTTTCAGTGAGGCCTTTTGTAGGATGTGTGTGTCTGCTGGTGTATCGACTATGGTGCCTAGTTTGCAGTCATCTGCGAACTTTGTCAGCCACAGCCCTCCCATGTTTGCTTTAACATCTGAGAAATAAATGCCGAACAAGAGGGTCCCAGGACAGATCCCTGTGGGACACCACTTGTGACTGGCTTTGAGTCTGACATTGCTCCAGCGATTTTAACTTTATGGGTTCTGTCCTTTAGCCAGTTTGCAACCCATCTAGTGACACAAGGGTTTACTTTTAAGCTGTTTAGCTTATCTATGATGCCTGAGTGGGGTATTGTGTTGAAGGCCTTAGCCAAGTCCAGGTATGCTGTATGGACTGCTTTGCCCTCATCAATGGCTCTAGTGACTGTTTTGAAAAAGTCAACCAGGTTTAAAAGGCAGGATCTGCCTTTTACACAGCCGAACTGGATGGGGTCAAGTGTCTGTAGGTCCCCTATGTCTCTGTTTATGAGTTCCATAATGATTCTTTCCATAGCTTTGCAGACCAGGCTGGTTAAGCTTATGGGGCGGTAGTTTCCAGGGTCTGTAGAGGCACCCCCTTGTGGAGTGGGACCACTGTTGCTGTACGCCAGTGTTCAGGTACATATCCCAAAGTAAGGCTAAGGTTAAATAGCATTTTTATGTGTGGGTTTAGCTCCTCTTGGAGTTCACGTAACACGCACCCCGGGATACCGTCAGGTCCCATTGATGCTGTGTTTTTTGTTTTGTTTAGGGCGGTTCTCACTTGGACATCTGAGATGACAGGGAGATTACATTCAGCTGGGATAAGTATTTCTTCTTTTGGGGGTGAAGGAGGGGAGAAATTTTCACAGAACCTGTCAGCCAGAATGTTAGCAATATCTGTGGGTTCATTGTATTTTTTGTTGTTGTGAACCAACTCTGAGCATATCTAAGGGTTTCTGCCCAGGTTTCTAACATAGCTGAAGAAGGCTTTGTGGTTATCTTTAGTGTCCTTAGCAATTTTTCTCTCAAAGTTTGCCTTGGATGTTTTTATGAGAGAACGTAGTTTTCTGCTAATGTTGATCAGAGATGTCTTCCCTTCATGGGATTTCGCTCTGATGTGCAGTAGCTTCCTTCTTTTGCTATACAATTTGTTTATGGCTAAGGTCCACCAGACAGGACGCTTACATTTGGTGGAGAGGGACTTGGATTTGTTTGGGATTGCATGATCCATGCATTCTTGGAGATGTCCATAGAAAGCATTTGTGAATGTTTCGGCATTGTGGGATGTGGTATCCACTGGCACAGTGGGCTTAAAGGATACCATCTCAGTCTTAAGAAGAGTGAAGTCTGCTTTTGAGAAGTTTTTCACTGTGGTATTTTGTGCTGGGGGTGGAGGTGGGATATGTATATCCAGGGTGATTAGTTTGTGGTCAGATCTCACTAGTGAGGGGTATACTTCCGGTGTGGAGCATTTTGTCCCCATGTTTGTGATGATCAGGTCTAGTATATTATCTCCCCTAGTGGGAGAGGTGACTAGTTGTTCCAGTGCATTTGAATTTATGAATTCCAGGAACCTTTGGGCTAGGGTATTAGGGCTAGAATAATGTACCCAATCTGTATTGGGTAGTTGAAGTCTCCCAGTATGATGGTATTTTGTGATACATTCATATCCTCCAATGTCTTCAGGAAGGCTGAGTGGGGTTCTTGAGATTGGGAGGGTGGTCTGTAACATGCTACCAGTTGTATAGCAGTTTTGCCTAAGGTTAGTTGCACCTGTATGGTCTCTGATGCTTCATGTGCTGCTTCAATGGACTGTTGAACTACAATAAACTACAATAGAAAATTCAATTGGTATCATTTCTGCGACTCCAGTAGCATTTTGGTGGATTATTGGTTGTTTTTAGTGCTACTATTTACTACCTTTTTTTTGAGTTCATGTGCTGCTACTAACCTGGAGGTGTGGGTGTTCTTTATGAATATGGACACTCCCCCTCCCTTTGTGGTTCGGCCCAGGTTTTGGGGCTGAAAAGCATGATACAAGGTATAGCCTGGTAGCACTGGGGTGCTCTCAAGAGCCTTGAACCAGGTTTCAGTTACTGCACAGACGTCAATGTTCTCCATGCTGAGGAGTGCATCAAGTGCCTGCATCTTGAGATTTAGACTTCTGGCGTTGAGCAGCATTACCCTTAATTTTTTTCCATTTTTGTTTTCTAAGGAGGTGGGTTTGTCTTTTGAGCCTTGCCTAAAAAAGGCCCTATGGGGTGGCAAGAGCCTTAGCCAATATCCGGAAGCCCAGTGGTGACAGGTGTAAGCCATCCCTTGAAGCAGCGTGGCTTGTCCAACATATCATCCCAGGCAGACAGACATTGGATCCCCTTAGAATGACACCAGTACTTGAGCCAATTGTTAAAGCTGATCATCTTGTCTTTGTATTGTGGTATCATTCTTGGTGAGGGCAAGATGCTGCTCAGGGTCAGGGTCATACCAACCTGGGTTACATAATCGGAGAGCTCCTCTATGTCTCTTTTCATGTAGTCCAGGGAGGTACATCTCAGGTCATTCACACCAGCATGGACAATGACAGAGTCATATTTGTACTTGCTTTGGAGTGACCTGAGTGTGTGTGTTATGTGGCAGATCCTAGCTTCCGATAGACAGCTCACAGTCACCTTCTCCTTGTTCAGCCTGGTCAGTGGGACATCAGTGTGTCTGACTATGGAGTCAGCTATTACTAGTGTATCAGGCAAGGTGTTTGGCCTTAAGGGCTGCGATTGGTTGACACACTGATTTATTGAAGTGTGTGTTGCATGTGTTTTGTTTTGAGGTGGTGGATTTTTGGATGTCTGCTTTGGGAGCCTCTGTTGTTTTGGTAAGTTTTTTATTAGAGCCTCCGAGTATGTCTTTGTGTTTTTATGTGTTTGGTTTGCAGTTGTGGTAGGTCTATGTGGGACTGGGATTGTTGTGTGTGTGGTTGCCACCTCCTCCTGTCTGGTCATGCCAGCCCTGAGTTGAGAGAGTTCAGCCTCCAGTTTGGCTATATAGTTGCATCTCTCACATGTATTTGTGTTTGTTGGGAGGAGGAGAGGGTTGTCTGTGTACATGAGACAATTGTAGCATTGTCTCAAGATACCCAGATTGACCAGCTGAACTGGAGACGATGCCAGTAATCTACCACTCGACATGCTAGAACAGTATAAGGGAGTGGTATACCTTTAAGGGAAGTGGATATTCACAGGGGTGGTAAGTAGATGTAGTGCTTTACTTAGTACGAGAGTGCTTACTTAGTAGAGAAGTATTGAGAACAAGTGCTAGGCTTATAATACAGTGAGTAGTCTGGTTATACTAAGAGTAGAGCTTCCTTAAGGGAAAATTTGAAGAGCAGACTTGGCGTGACAGTGCATTATACACTCATAATTAAAAGTGCTGAAATACTAATGCTTTATGTAGCAGATGACAGTAGTATATATCAGCTTACCATTAGGTATATAATATCCAACTAAGTGTTTGTTCACTTCCGTGACATGCAGTACAGAAGGAATACATTAGTATTTTTGTTATTTTACAGGTACATTTTTTTTAGTGATTTGAGTGTTCTCCATGCAGGAAAAGAGAGAACTGACAATGTAATTCAAACACATACATTTCTGCATCTCTGTTTCAAGCAGTAGTAACTCACTTATGCATTATTTATCATCAAAGGGACATATCATAAACATTTAGTAGTTAATACCTTTTCATATAATGGTCTAAAAAGTTGTGTCAACGATTTCTGCCTGGAGTATGTACAGACTTGATATTCAAGAATAACATGTCAAAAGTTCATGAACTCCTTGATTACAAATACGGATTTTATCAGTCATTATGATATTATGCTATCTTGCTAAAAGTGAATTATTCCATTGTTTTTTAGACTTACACTTAATACGTTTGGATGATTCTGCATGGTAACCATTTGAAATGTCAGGACCCACAAGAACATGTCTTGAAACACGTAGTCTGAATAGTCAAAAAATGGGCACACATATATTAAATTCAAGATGACCATTTCTTGGGATATTCTCTTTTCTCTTAGGTATGCAATTTCAGAGTTGGAATATACAAGTCTGAGGGTGGTGGGGCTTGTGACCCCCTGTGAAAAAGGAGTTTAAAGGAAAAGAGTGATCTTCAAGATTTGTTCTTTTCTTGAGTTTTTGGGTCTTTTTTTCTAGCTTGTTGGTACTCAGCATTTTGAGTGCCAATATTTCAGTAGTGAGCCAGTTTGGATACATCATAGAGAATGTGTTATTCTTAGTCTCATAACTGTCCTTTTCTTTCAGGAAATGTAAAATAAAATTCTTATAAGTAGAATGAAATTGTCACTAAAATTATATTTTCTCTTTCAAAAAGAGCTCTAAAAAGGATGGACCTATTTTATTCTTCTCAGAAGTTGACTTTCATCAATATTTTATTCTTTCCAGGCCTGACCTGTCATATCTGTGTGAATGTACATTCTTGGATGGGGAAATCAGAGCATGCATATTATTTAAGGCTCATTTACTCATGATTGCAAAACCTGCCATATCAAGGAAATATTGAGTAAATTTAATAATTTTCTTAACACCAGGCTTATGTCAATGTATGAACTAACCAGATTTCTCTCCAAGTCAAATTGTGAGATATGTCTTAAGTCTGAGAATATACAACATATCCTCTATAGTTATAATCTATCTGTACAATGCCCATATTATTTTATTTAAGGGACTCTACTTGTCTGTTCCAAAATTCACTTATGGAAAGGATTAATAAGTATATTAATTAATTCATTCTACCCAATCTCTTTTAAAATAAATGTTAAACTGCAGCTTGTACATAACATTGTGTTTTATGATCTTTAACTTACAACATTCATTCACTGATAATGATCCTTTACCCATTGGTCGGCACAAGGTATTTGCTCTTTCAATGTATCATAGAATGTGGATGCTATATGAAAAACTAGCAATGCAACATAATAGGCAACATTATCTCTATAAGATTTTTGAGAATTCCTACTTATGTGTAATACCCATTCAAAGGCAGAGTGAATGCAATTTATATATGGTCATTAAGACAGAAAACATCATGACTCACTATATATGTATGTATATATATATATATATATATATATATATATATATATATATATATATATATCTATATATATATATATATATATATATATATATATATGTTTGTGTGTGTGTGTGTGTGTGTGTGTGTGATCACTACAAGTATTTATAAGAAAGACTGCTGGAAGAATAATTTATTACATCTTCACAGCATTCATCTGCCTTACATGTTTTCAAGCATGATTAAAAATCAATTTATTTGTGTATCTCAGTTACACACAGACGATGCTCAATATGCTGCAGCTGTTCACAATACGAGTGAGTGACTTAAGAGTAGAGGTTACACATCAACAGAGACTGAGGGTCTGAAGAACCTTATACAGGTGTTAAGAAATACAACAGAGAGGCCATTCTTTAAAGACAGAATATAAAGTATGCCACCCAGTGGTGACGTTAAACATAAACAGCCGCATAGATGCATTATGACTTGTGCCAATGGCATACATTATGTCTGCAACATCATTAGATCCAATTGGAAAATTCTTAGCTCTGACTCTAGACTGGTAGTTCTAGTAGGTGAACATCCATCTTTCAGCTTTAAGAAGAATCATAACCTAAAACAGCTTTTGTGCTATAATAAGAGCTACATCAAAGATCCAGTTTGGACAAGAACTGGAACTTACCCCTGTTCTAGATGTAGCTGCTGCTCTCATATTCTTAACACTAGTGAATTCATTCATCCCATTAACAAGAAGTTGTAGTCCTGCTATGGTTAGGCTGATTGCAAGACAAGACATTCAGTGTACATTGTTATTTATACCCTATGTGAATGTTTGTATGTAGGTAAGACTGACAGGCAGTTCAAGGAATGTATTTCTAAACATTTCAGAGATATACGGCTACAAGATGCTAGAAGTCCATTGACCAGACATGTCTTACTATACCCTGGACACTATTTTAAATTTATGGCTATCCAGGTCATCATGGAAGGTTTACGAGGAGGGAACATTGTCCTTAGAACTGAACATGCAGAAATAAGATGGAATTACTGAACTGAGGGTAGATAAAATGCCTGGTCAGAATGTGGCCATTCCATTGAAACCAGCATTGAAAGGCTGCAGGATATGCTGAATGTGTTTATGGCACCTGCTAGCATTTTCTCTATAGAAGCTGTTTCTATTTAATGTATGATGCCTATTTTTAAATTATGATATATTTATTTATGATATATTGCTTTTGATCTGTAAGACCCATCTACTCACATGTCTGTCTCCTCCTTTTAGCATTCTAATGGTTGAAGGACTGACTCATATTCTGTATGTTGCCTTCATATAATGCACTAAGGTATATATTGGCTTTTAATTAGATGCTTACATTGGCCCTTGTATTTAGTTTTGATAACTTAATATATGGTCATCATATGTCTGAGACAAGTTTTTATATGTAGTTGTATTTTTGGTGTTTTCCATGCTATTTGACTTTTAATATATTGATAGGACTTTAATGGTCGAAAGGCTTTTATTGATTTTTATATGTTGAGTTAAGTGTTTAGATAGGTCATTCCACTCATTTTTATAGTCCAGCCTATACTATTTTATTAAATTATAGGTTTGAAATAATTATAAGTATGTGTATTTTTATTATTTTTAGATGTGGTATGAATTTCTACATTCTGTTTTATAGTTGGCAATTTATTTGTTACTATATTGGCTAGTTTTCATATTTATGTTTGCTTTTTAGTTAGAGAGGTGTTCTCTAGGGCTTGGTATATAAACCATAATTTATAGGTTATTCACTGTTGAGTTTTACAGTGCATATGGCTATTGGTGCATTTGTTGCATTGATCATTTGTAGTGGTGTTTATGTATTGTGCCATCATTTCATGAACTTTTTGATGGGCTTACTTGACTGGCAGTGGAGACTGAGTGGTTACACTTTGTTGGGCTGTAGGTTTTTAGTGTTAATGTTTGATGCACGTGTATGCATTTTTTGGAGGATGGATGATTATAAATATGACATTTTATGTTTAACTTTTAGTGAGTTAACTATACATGCCCCAAGAATAATAAATTTATTTTTCTATGCAGGAATAGTGTAGCCATTCCTGCACGGAATATGTCTGCAGAGTGATCCAGCAAACAAGCCTGGGGATGTGCACGAGCCTGCTAACACTATTCTGCCATGGACATGACTAGATTATGCTAATTACCTCATTTGCTTGTGAAAACCATGCAAATGAGGTCAATTAGTGAGCCAGTAAGCAGGCAGGCATCCGTGGCAGAATAGTGTAGCATGCAGAAATGTATTCAGCTTCTAGCCGAATATATTTCTGAAAAAATCAAAACGGAGGCATGACAGCTCAAAGTAAAGCATGTAATATAATCCTTAGGCATGGCAATGGCCAAATATATGGCCATTGGCATGGAAAAGTGTTGCAAAATTAATAAAATGAAAGTTTTTTTTTTTTTTTTTGGCCAATCTGGGCCGTTTAAGCATAGGGCAGTGGTGTGCAAACTCATGCTGAAAATAAAAAAAAAAATGTGATAAGGCAATTTTAAGTGAAATCTACATTTTGCTGTTATAGTCTATGGCATTTAGAATCAAAACAACAGCAGTAAACAGTGGTTGCTAAGAGGAAAGGCTCTGATGTAGAGTTGTAACTAGGGACTAAGGCAGTGAGGTATGCAAATGAGGGAAATTTACTGAATCACAAAACGAAGACTAGGCCAAACTGCACCTAACCATGTAGGAGATATAAGGCAGTGGTGTAAGCAGCAGAAGCAGCTGGCATGAAAAGGGTGTGTGTCATGCTTGGTGTAAGAACGGCTCACATTTCAGCTTAGCTATGCGCAGCTAAGTAAGGGGGGAGTGTCTGAGGCTGTATTGACTTATTAAATGAAATGAAGCATTGCATTTCCGCGCCACCTACCTTTAGGAGTGGGGACAGTTGCCGTGACGCCACCCCCTTGGCACGTATCCGCATATTAACTTCAACTGCAGCGGCAGCGTTATAACGGGGCTTGCTGAAAACATGTAAAGCTGACCTTTAAATACTTGTTGGCTGTTGGTGAAGCACCCACCAAGAGGAGAAAACGCTCAGAGAAGAAAGCAGCCACTTTTGAGATTACTTCCCATATGTACAAATTTCCAGCAGTATAGTTTAAGGATGCAGAATATTGGGTTTCAGAATTTGCCTCTCAATATTTACATTGTCATATTTGGGACTGCCATATTTGTCTTCATCCTCAGTTTACTCTTCTGCTGTTACTTGATAAGGTGGTAAAGGACATCCTTCTCCTGGACTACTTTCATCCAAGGCTTCTCATCCACTCTTCAGGAACCCCCAGCTAAATACCAACCACATCATTTGCATGGATATTGCTTATCAGTCCCTGACACCTTAAAAGAAGAAAATAAACTCATGTATGTGCTCTCTGCCTGTATGTTAAACTGTTAAAAACTACTTCCCTTGAACTAAGAGCTAAGCGCCACCAGGACCAACCAACATGCCTCCTTCTTCTTTCCCCCCTTCTCCTACTCTACTTGTAACACTACTTAGCTTCACCATTTTCTTCTAATCTTCTTTTATTTTCTTAATTATACTGACCTTGCCAGCCTGCCTAGACTCTGTCTGTACTATTCATTTAAAGCCTTATCTACTTTGGGACTTACCTGAGCTCTTTCCCACATTGTTTTTTGTGAAAACTCATTAGAACAAGCTGAACCCCACTCCGTTCGCCCTGCGGGCTCACTTCGCTCCCCTACCCTACCCCCAAATCCCACCCACCCCACTGCCGCTAAACTTATACTTCTTGGCCACACCCTCCTCTCCAACCAACAAATCACAAACTCCCACCTTCAAATACAATTAGCACCACACCTTATTACTGTACCTAAGCAATTCCAGCTCTAACTACTTAATACTTTTCCTCCTAGCCTTACCACTCAAACCTTGTCTATTACAGCTTTTACCTCTCTTAGCTATCTTTAATACCCTGCAACCAACTGCTGTCACCATGTCTACCACAACCATGTCAACACTTCTGAAACTACTACTTACTGCCACACTACTATCTTTTATAACCACAGCATATAACTTAACCTCCTTTGAGCACCTATATTACTCTCGGTTTCACTACCCAACTAAACAACCATCCTTTCATATACTCATTTCTCCAAATAATATAAATATAATATCTACACCTAGCTACCTACTCGCAAAGTTCCACAGACTATCCCACATTAAATACTATAATCCCCCAACCAAGAAATATCAATTTCTAATAAGTAATCTACATTATGCACTGTACATTCTAAAAACGAAATCATTACAAAATGGTGATATCCAGTCTAACCCAGGCCCTGCAAATGTCCTACCTACTGATGCTTATACCTCCAATCCCTCTATCCCACACAGCCCCATTAAACTCCCCAATTCTCTTCTGATAGCACATCTCAATATCCAAAGCATCCACAATAATGTTCCTCATCTCCATTCTCTCTTAGACATATACTCTTTTGATGTTTTATGTTTAACAGAAACTTGGTTAAAACCACAGACCCAAGATAATGAGATTATCCCACCAGGATATAATATACTAAGAAATGACCAAATAAAAAGAAAGGGAGGGGGAGTAGCAATTCTTTTCAAAGAAGGGCTACATGTTACTACCTCACTTTATACCCCACCTAAGGACAATAATGCAGAAATCCTTATTTCCAAGATTCAGCTTAATTCTAATAAATCCATAAATATCTTATGCATTTATCTACCTCCTGGAAATAATATTAGCACCTTAGAGGATATTTTTAGCTGGTTCACAGCAACCTTCCCACAAGAAACTTTAATCCTAGGTGATGTCAATATAGATTGGAAGTGCATCAATACTGAGCATCCTACTTCTCATATTAACCTTCATGGCTTCTCTCAGACCATCACCTCCCCAACTAGAATTAACAAACCAAACCAAAAAGAGAGCACCTTAAATTGGATTCTGATTAATAATCACCACCAAACATACAAAGTAGGCACCTTCCCTGATGATGTAAGTGACCATTGCTTAACCTATATAATTAGGCAAAAAATAGATATCTCCCACCCAACATCATATAGGACTTTACGTTTCAACAAGCATTTTAACCAAGAACTATTTCTGAGCGAACTTAGTGCCTGTAACTGGACTTGTTTAAAAACCCTCCCATTAGAAGATGCTGTCCAATACTTTAACTCTAAATTCTTAGCTATCCTAGACCAACATGCACCTATACGTAATATAAGAATTAGGTCAAAACCAGCCCCATGGCTCACCAAAGATACCAGGCAAAAAATCCTACTTAGAAACAAAGCCTGGACTAGGTGGCAAACTACCAAAAGCTCATCTACTCAACAGACATTTAGACAAATAAGAAATGCTACTAAAAAAGCCATACTCTTGGACAAAAAAAAACTATTACTACAAAATACAGCAAACACACCAAAATAACCATCAAAGATTCTGGGCAAATATCAATAGACTCCTTTATCCAGGACACTCCAGTACACCAACACCAATAGGAACAAACCATGAGACTCCCATCCAAACTGCTAATGACTTTAACTCCTTCTTCACAGATGCCATCCAAACGCTAGCCAGTCAGCTATCTCCTGACACCTCTAGCATTCCCACCCCCATAACAAGCACTCCTCCTACCTTCCTATTACAACCTATATCCACTAACTTTATTTTCAAACTCCTAGCAAAACTAAAGCCTTGTACCCCTTCCGCTGACCAAATCCCAGCTGAATACCTACAAAAAGCAGCCAAAGCAGTTGCTTATCCTGTTTCCATCCTGATAAACAGAACCATCAAAGAAAGATATATCCCTACTAGTTGGAAAGTCTCACACATTATCCCCCTACACAAAGGTGTCAACTCCAAAGAATATTCTAACTATAGACCAATAACCCTTCTATCCCCCTTAGCAGAAATAATGGAAAATGCATTCACCATCAGCTAATAGGCCATCTAACTCAACACAACTTACTAGCTAAGGGCCAACATGGCTTTAGGCCATTCCATAGTATGACCTCTGCCCTCCTATCCTTTATAGACACCATTAATAGAAACTGCAATAACAATGTATTCTCTTCAGCACTATTTATTGATCTTTCAAAAGCTTTTGATATGGTAAACCACACATTGCTTATCAATATTCTCAAATCACTTTCCCTGGATACTCAATCTATAAAGTGGTTTACTTCCTACCTGAGCAATAGGCAACAAGCAGTGCGCTGGGAAAATAATCTATCATCCCACCTGCCAGTCACACTGGGAGTTCCCCAAGGCTCCATTCTAGGTCCTCTCCTATTTTCAATTTTTATTAATGATCTCTACTTGGCTGTTCCCACTGCAACTTGTATACAATATGCAGATGACTCTACATTAATCTGCACAGCTAAATCTGCTTCTGAACTGCAATGCCAAACCCAGAAAGTATTTAGCATAGTTGAGACATGGTTCTTAAAGTGCTGCCTTCCACTGAATCCCGAGAAAACAAAGCTCCTACTCTTTACTCCTACTTGTAGGTCCACACCAATAGGTATCTCAGTCATTTCTAACAATGGTACCCTCATTTACCCAGATTCTACCACCAAACTCCTTGGTATTACAATAGACAACAACCTTAGCTTTGACACCCACATTAACAACACTATAAAATCAGTTAACAGAAAAATGTGCTGCCTGTACAGAGTCAAACCCTTCCTTACTCCAATAGCAAGATCTGCCATTGCCCACTCCCATCTAATCTCTACTCTACTCTATGCCTCACCAATATACACTAAATTATCCAAAAAGAATCTTCTCAAACTTGCTACCTCTTATCATAATATTGCCAGATTTGCCACAGGTAAACCCTTCAGAACCCATCACTGTCAGAATCTTAAGCAACTCAGATGGCTTGAACTTCAAAACCAGCTTCAACTGAACCAACTTACAATTGCCCATAAGGTCCTTTACCAGCCAAACAATACTCCAATACTCTCAGACCTCATAACCCCCTACAAAAATCTTAATGCCTTGCGTTCTTCAAATAAACTCCTAGTTAACATCAACAAGTCTCACAACATGGCTGGGGACTCTCTATTCTCAAACACAACTGGGAAAAACTGGAACCTTCTACCTGTTGAACTTCCTTCCCTTCCTTCCTTTCCACTCTTCAGACAAAAACATAAAACCTTCCTCAAAACACACTGGCTATGCCCTTGTACCAACCCTGACTAACCTATCATTAATGCTACTAATATATTTTCTAACTGTTCTCTCTCCACTAATTTAATTGTCTTTAGTTCAATGATAAGCATCTAGTAAGAACCTGGATACTATTTTTTAGCCACTAGCATACTTATATTATCTTCCTCTAAACTTTGTATATAGTTTTATGTTATTTTACTGTTAAATGTATATACTATCTTCTATATCTACTTATTGTTTTTTTTTATGTAGCAATTACTTATTGGCTGTTTGTATCTGTCTTGGAGATTTTCTCCCCAGGCCTCTACTGAAAATGGACATATATCCAGCTGGACTAGCCCAGTCAACAAATGTAAAATAAAATAAAATAAATAAATAAAAATAAAAATAAATGAAGTGCATGTTCATGTCCAGGGGAGGGCCCTTTCTCATTGTTTACCTTAGCTAAAAGGGTTTGTGCGGTGCGCACCGTGTCTAACACACAAAAAACCCCTGGAAATAGCATGACTGTTTACATTTGGACGCCGGGTTTGTGCAGCGTGCTTCAGGGCTTAAAAGGGGTGGAAATGGGAAGGGAAAAAGAAAATATAAAGGTAAATGGCAGAATACAAGCAATTAAGTACTAATAAAACAGCAAGCAGATAGAATGTATCATAGCCAGCCAATCATACATGCAGTATCTGCAGCACAACAGTATCAACTGTGCAAACACCTTTCAGTCTGGTTTTCCCGCAAACCTTGCACCATTGGTGTACACATGCAGGGGAATTTTAACAGAAAAAATGTTAGGGGCTGCCATTGCTATGATCCATCAGTATGTGCTAGAGGCTGAGGGCAGTGAGGAGGATAATGCTGACAACCGCCACAGACTGAAGAGGTGGAGAAGACTGTTCAGACTCAGGGTAACTTACCAGGGCCTACATGATCTGGTGATAGTAGCATGCTACAGGATGGACAGAGGCATACTTCAGCAAATCATCAAGCTGTGCTGGCCTCAACACAGACCCAGAGCCAACAGAGGGGAACACATCCCAGTGGGTGCCAAGTTATGTGTAGCCTTAAGAATACTAGCTACAGGTACTTTCCAAAGACCTACTGGGGACATCATGAGGTCTAACAGACATCTGCATCCAGGATATTCCACCAGTTCCTGGATGCTATGCTACCACATGCCTGTGAGCACATTTACTTCCCCAACACCCATGAGGAGAGGACCAGCAATATGCGTCTCTTCCATCGTGTAACAGAATACCCGAGGTACTGGGTGGGATAGACTGCACACACATCCACATCAAAGCACCACCCGTTGAACAAGGTAGGGTCTACATAAACCACAAGGGCTTCCCCTCCATCAACAGACAGGTTGTATACAATGCCCAGGGCATTATCATGAATGTGTGTGCTGGCAGCCCTGGAAGCTATCACGACTCCCACATCTGGCATTCGTCACAGCTGTACCAGGCATTTGCCAGTGGGGATATCCTGTACAGCCATCTGGTGGGGGATGCTGGCTATGCACTGGAGCCGTGGATGATGACACCCATCAGAAATGCACACATACCCACTCAATAACACCATAATGAGGCACACGCACAAACCAAGATCATTATAGAGCATGTGTTTGGGATGCTCAAGTCAGGGTTCCGCTGCCTTGACATATCTGTTGAAGCCTTGCAGTACTCTCTAGCCACATGGGCATACATGTCCATAGTAGGTGCCATGCTACATAATATGATCCTTCGTAAGCGGCTGTAGCAGGAACA